>NC_052332.1:10515908-10613408 GCF_016432855.1 Salvelinus namaycush | reverse complement strand
GAGAGAGAGAAAGAGAAAGAGAAAGAGAGAGAGAGAAGAGAGAGAGAGAGAGAGAGAGAGAGAGAAAGAGAAAGAGAAAGAGGAAGAGAGAGAGAGAGAGAGAGAGAGAGAGAGAGAGAGAGAGAGAGAGAGAGAGAGAGAGAGAGAGAGAGAGAGAGAACAACAATAACATTCTTGCCAAAATCAATTGTGTGAATAATAATTTGAAAATACGTGACTAGGCTTGCAAAGGGAGGGTATATTACTTGAAACTTTCTAAGTTTACCAGTAAACTACTAGAATTTTGGTAACTTTCAAGAAATTTTATTTATTACAAAACATCTAGTGGCCATTTGGGGTACTTCAGATTATCACAGGTGTTTGTAATTATCTCTGGCCCTCTGTGTGGACTTATCACACGTAAAATATATCAAATAATCAAATAAGATGATTTTAAAATAAAAAATTGAATGACGAAGCTGTAATACATTATTCTAAATATAAACCATCAACTTAGTGAATACCATTTAATGTGAGGGTTTCAGCACTTTATTGTCCCTCAGATTAAATCGTGGAGATGAATGTGTATCTGTCTCCGTCCGTCCATCCGCTCGTACGTTACTCACACGCGATATGGACACAGATATACAAAATGAATAATATATGTAAATACTTATTTAAAAAAAAAAATATTTGAGTATAAATGACCAAAATTACCATAGATTGCCCTAGATGACCTGTTAATGACCAAAATGACAGAAGATTCCGGTAACTTTGGTAAATGACTTGTAGCTTCGCAACCCTAGACGTGACAGAAGCTAGCGAGCAAACATTCTGTGTTCTGTGGCTACTGAATCTTAATCATCTGTCTATCCAACTAGGCTCACAGAAGTCTGCATAGCTGCATAATAAAGAGTGTGTTCCAAGCAGAAGCGAACCGTGCTTGTGTGTGTGTGTGGGTGCGTGCGTGCCTGTGTGTGTGTGTATGTTACCTGCGGAGGAACTCCATATATTGGGAGTGTTTAATGAGTCCAGTCCTCATCATGATGGTCTGGAAACCCTGTCTGTCTATCGCCCACAGCTTAATGTCAGTCAGAGCTGAAGGGAGAGACGGAGAAATGGAGAGCGAGAAAGAGAGGGGAGAGAGAGAGAACGAAAGAGAGAAGAGAGGGGGATAGAAAGGCAGAGCGAAGGGTTCAGAGAGAGATATGAGGAAGTGGAGAGGGGTGAAAGAAAAGCAGGACAATTTCAATGAATTTCAAAGCCTCCATATTCACACCTACTGCTCACAGGAACACTCTCCATCCCATTCAACACACAAAAAAAGATGATAATATGATTCAATCCTTTAGCATGTATTCAGTAGAGGGAATCTCAATGAAAGCCTTACATACACAAACAATCAGAGAGATGCAGGCCCTGCATGCGTGTGTGTGCGTGGTTGCTAAAGGAATGAACAGGGCACAGTTTCAAGGTCTCTCTCTTTCTCTCTCACACACATTTACAACCACCCGTACTGTATTAACGCACACTTTATGAAAAACATACACACACAATAACACACGGACGAAAGTACACATGCAGTCACATGTGCAACAACACGTGGCAGCACAGTACACATAGCAGTTGATAGGAAATGCCCTTATCTCAACAGTTCTCCTTCTAGAGATGAGAGCCTTCACATCCCACTCTAACTATCTGCTATAACACACACACACACGCACGCACACACACACACACACACACACACACACACACACACACACACACACACACACACACACACACACACACACACACACACACACACACACACACACACACACACACACACACACACACACACACACACACGTTGTTTCTCTCTATTCTAATAAGAGGGTAATTATATAGATTATATATATATATATATATCTCACCTCCTCCTGCCACCCCTCACAGACCCTGTCCCCCCTCCGCCCACACCACACATGTTCACTACCTGTCAATCAACTCCGGTGATGGAGAGAGACAGAGGCAAGGATGAGGAAGAATGAAGGGGCAAAACTGAACTCTGTCGACACATGGTCAAATCAAAAGACTTGCAGGTGTGGAAAGAGGAGAGGACAGAAGAGGGGAAAGGACGGGGGAGAGATGCTAAAGGAGAGGGACTGAGAAAGCTGTCAGAGGAGCTGTTTCTTTTCCTATTCACCTCTCTCTCCCCCTCTCGCTCAGCAGACCAATATCTGCCTGACCCTGAATAGCATTGTACAGTAAACACTTCACCACTCAGAGAGAGAAGAGAGAAGAGAGGAGAGAGAAGAGAGAAGAGAGAAGAGAGAAGAGAGAAGAGAGAAGAGAGAAGAGAGAGAGAGAGAGAGAGAGAGAGAGAGAGAGAGAGAGAGAGAGAGAGAGAGAGAGAGAGAGAGAGAGAGAGAAAGCGAGAGCGAGAGACAAAAAAGAAGAAAGAGTAGAAGATGTCAGAGGACGATTTGTGAACTGCGGAGGTTGTCACATACTCACGCACACACACACACACAACAGGCAGGCAGCCTACTGACAGGACTGGCATATTACAGCCCAAATCAGACAGTCACCGCCTACAGTGTGTGTGTGTGTGTGAAAATGACCCGTGGGAGGATTTTCAATTATTACTGTATCTCTCTGCTGAAATTAAATAAATACTTTTAGCACAGCGTAGATCTGACACCACGCCTCACCCCAATCACTTAGCCTCAACACACACACACACACACACACACACACACACACACACACACACACACACACACACACACACACACACACACACACACACACACACACACACACACACACCAAATCTCACCTCAATCCATCAGACTAAACGTCAGTGGCAGAGAGGAGGATGAAGAAATTACAAAAACTACAAAAACAATTCCTAATCCTGAACTCAATCAAATAAGTGTGTGTGTCCTACCTAAAATAGCAGTGATGTGTGTGTGTGTGTGTGTGTGTGTGTGTGTGTGTGTGTGTGTGTGTGTGTGTGTGTGTGTGTGTGTGTGTGTGTGTGTGTGTGTGTGTGTGTGTGTGTGTGTGTGTGTGAGTTACCTGTAACAGTAGCAGTCCTGGTACAGTTGTAGAGGATGGCCAGTTCTCCAAAGACCTTCCCGGGATCGATGGTGCACAGCTTCTGTTCCCCTTTAGTCACCTCCACCTTTCCCTCTACACACACACAACCGCACACAACCGCACACACGCACACACTCAGGCACGCACATAAACAACATTACATCATCAAACCTGCCTGAACTGAACAGAACTCCCCACTCATTCACACTTACAATTGAAGTCGGAAGTTTACATACACTTAGGTTGGAGTCATTAAAACTCGTTTTTTAACCACTCCACAAATGTCTTGTTAACGAACTATAGTTTTAGCAAGTCGGTTAGGACATTTACTTCGTGCATGACGCAAGTAATTTTTACAACAATTGTTTACAGACAGATTATTTCACTATAATTCACTGTATCACAATTCCAGTGGGTCAGAAGTTTACATACACTAAGTTGACTGTGCCTTTAAACAGCTTGGAAAATTCCAGAAAATTATGTCATGGCTTTAGAAGCTTCGTATACACCTGTGGATGTATTTCAAGGCCTACCTTCAAACTCAGTCCCTCTTTGCTTGACATCATGGGAAAATCAAAAGAAATCAGCCTAGACCTCAGAAAAAAAATTGTAGACCTCCACAAGTCTGGTTCATCCATGGAGCAATTTCCAAATGCCTGAAGGTACCACGTTCATCTTTACAAACAATAGTATGCAAGTATAAACACCATGGGACCACGCAGCCGTCATACCGCTCAGGAAGGAGACACGTTCTGTCTCCTAGAGATGAACGTTCTTTGGTGCGAAAAGTGCAAATCAATCCCAGAAAAATAGCAAAGGACCTTGTGAAGACGGTGGCGGAAACAGGTACAAAAGTATCAGTTCGCAACTGCACATGGGGACAAAGATCGTACTTTTTGGAGAAATGTCCTCTGGTCTGATGAAACAAAAATAGAACTGTTTGACCTTAATGACCATTGTTATGTTTGGAGGAAAAAGGGGGATGCTTGCAAGCCGAAGAACACCATTGCAACCGTGAAGCAAGGGGTGGCAGCATCATGTTGTGTGGGTGCTTTGCTGCAGGAGGGACTGGTGCGCTTCACAAAATCGATGACATCATGAGGTAGGAAAATTATGTGGATATATTGAAGCAACATCTCAAGACATCAGTCAGGAAGTTAAAGCTTGGTCGCAAATGGGTCTTCCAAATGGACAATGACCCCAAGCATACTTCCAACGTTTTGGCAAAATGGCTTAAGGACAACAAAGTCAAGTTATTGGAGTGGCCATCCAAAGCCCTGACCTCAATCCTACATAAAATTTGTGGGTAGAACTGAAAAAGCGTGTGCGAGCAAGGAGGTCTACAAACCTGACTCAGGTTACCCCAGCTCTGTAAGGAGGAATGGGCCAAAATTCCCCCAACTTACTGTGGGAAGCTTGTGGAAGACTACCCGAAACGTTTGGCCCAAGTTAAACAATTTAAAGGCAATGCTACCAAATACTAATTGAGTGTATGTAAATGTCTGACCCACTAGGAATGCGATGAAAGAAATAAAAGCTGAAATAAATCATTCTCTTTAATATTATTCTGACACTTCACATTCTTAAAATAAAGTGGTGATCCTAACTGACTTAAGGAAGGGAATTTTTACTAGGATTAAATGTCAGGAATTGTGAATACCTGAGTTTAAATGTATTTGGCTACGGTGTATGTAAACTTCCGACTTTGACTGTAAAGGACTGCATTAATATTAATCATCTCTTCATGGTAATACACCCACACTCTCTAGATGGATGTTTCAAAGTGAATGGACTGTATAATCAACATGGTCTAATTCTGTGTGTCTGTGTGTGTGTGAATGAGAAACAGAGAGAGACAAAGAGACTGTGGTAAAAATAGAGAGGACAGATTAGATAATTTTAAGAGGAGAGGAGTCGAGGTGTCAGGAACAGATGTTTCAGAGCGCCTGAGAGAGCAAGAAGTGTGTGTGTGTGTGTGTGACCTGTCTGCCTCTGCTACAGTGAGCTCACTGTATGATATCACCTGATATATACAGTATAATCAAAGATTTTTATAACTAAACCAAGATAGACCACAGCCTGTTGTTTCAAATGGGAACAAATGAGCCATAGATGGCAGAACAAGCAAGGAGGTGGGCAGAGCCAAGCACGAGCTAGTGAGATCCTATTGGCGTGTTCTAGCATTTGGGGAACGCCTACTCTGAAGTGCGCGTGTGCAGTAACTCAATACACCTTTCCACTCCTTCTATTTTTTTTAAAATCTTGGCAACGGGTAAAGTCTAAAGAACGTAGTCCACTCTGTTCGTAACAAATTGTAGTTTTGGGAACAGAAAACTGTATTGAGATCAAATGTTTGATGAGTAAATTAGCAGAATGTCTGCCAAAATCCATCTCGTTCCATCATCTCCCACTGCCGGCCACTGGGCTTCCTCTCACTACCATACTTGGTAGTGAAACGCCAACCGGATGCTTCACATTTATACATTCTGTGAAATATCTGTCTCATTGTGGTATTATCTGTCCCTCCCTTGCCTCCCCTTTCGCCTAGACTGTCATAACTTCTCACCTATCTACTTCCCTCCCCCCTTCCTCTCTCAGTCTCGCCCTCCTCTCTTTCACCCTCCCTCCCTCCATCTCTCACCCTCCCTCCCTCCATCTCTCATCCTCCCTCCCCCCTTCTCTCTATCCCTCTTCATTGCCCTATTTTCCCCCTTCCTCTCTTTCGCTTCATCCCTCCCTCCACCCCATCCCTCCACCTCCCTCCATGCCTCTCACCCTCCAGTACATAGACCAGAGATCCGTCGTCTCCCTCCTGTATGACACAGCAGCCCCGGGCCAGACGAGTGGGATGCATACAGTCAACTATGGTCTGAATCTACAGAGTGAGAGTGGGAGAGAGAGACATAGAGAAAGAGACAAAGAGAGAGAGACAACGCAAGAGACCCGTTCATAAAAATATAGCATTTGTTTAATTAAATTGAGAGAGAAAGAGAGAGTATGTGAGAGAGAGAGGGGGGAGGAGATAACTAAATGGATATCTAAGAATAGACAGTGAGAGTAGCAGTAGTACCACAGTAATACTATACAGCCGTAGTAATACTAGTACCTGTCCCTGCTCCAGGTGTTTCATGAATTCATTCTCCAACAGAGCTCTATGGATCAGCTCTCTAGACCTGTACACATGTACAGAGACGGGATCAGTGTGTGTGTGTGTGTGTGTGTGTGTGTGTGTGTGTGTGTGTGTGTGTGTGTGTGTGTGTGTGTGTGTGTGTGTGTGTGTGTGTGTGTGTGTGTGTGTGTGTGTGTGTGTGTGTGTGTGTGTGTGTGTGTGTGCGCGCGCGTGTACTCACTCTTCACTCTTGCTGTAGTTGGTGAGTGTGACGTGTGTGAGTTGGGCAGGGTCCAGGGCTGTGGGTTCTGCTGATATTGCCTGTCTCTTAGTCCTCTGCGGCTCATCAGGCACTGGTGGGGACAGCCCGGGTCCTGACAGACACCCATTTTGGTTAGGCTTTACCTCAGCGAGCTAACACAGTCTCGTGGCAAGTAGGAGACCACGTTCAACCCCAATCTGTCACATTAGCCTTGAGAGTGATGGCTCATAGGTTCATGCCTAACTACCCTTGAATTCACTGAACACCTCCAGGAGCGTTAGGACTGGTTTGGTACCCTGTGTTGTTTTCCGTTTCCCCTAGGTCTGTGTTGTATTAGAGGTGCATGTTAATGTTATTTAAGGTGTAACGAGTAGTACCTACCTGTGTTCTCTGTGCTCCCTGTGTGTTGTGAAGCGTTGCGATGGCGGTCCAGTTCTGTCTGCAGCTGTCGGATGAGATCATCCTTGGTGTCCAGCTCCAACTCCAGCTCATCTATCAGACTGTCTCTCTGACGGAGCTCCTCGATCTTCAGCTGCAGTGCAAACTGCAAGTCCCTCAGAGTACCCATAGCCCTGATATGCACATATAAACATGCACATTACATGCAGGAGGAAAGGCAGGCAGACAGAGGCACACACACAGGCATGGGGAATAAAGAGTTTCACTAGTGAGTTTTGGGGACTCCACCACATGCTAAATTAATTATTGCCTGCTTAATCCCACAAACACAGTGAAATACAATAACCATATGCGCATACAGGTTACAATAAAACGGAAATATCTAACACATATAAACCACTTACTGATACTAAGGGAATGTCGCGTTTATGCAGTAAAAATACATTTGAAGAAGTAAAACATTTTGTCTTACCTGTCCAAGCGCTTGTCTGGGTGTAAGTGAAGAAGAAGCTCGTACCGACTGCTAATGTTGCATTCACAGTTATGTGCCGATCTCCAATCTCATCATGTGTAAATTGATTTATAGCTGATGTGAAAAGCAAACAGGATAGGCTAATCGAAATGAGACTGCGACGAATGTTAATTAAAACGAAAGTTTTAAAGGTGTATAAAGACACTTCAGATCATGAAGATAGACATACCAACCAGACACATTCTCGCCCTTTGTCGATTGCGCTCGAGTGAAGAACCGATCGCTCAAATGACAATTTCTAGAGTATCCAATATAGCCATACGCGGAGCGGTGTGCGCGCGTCCATTGGCATACAAATGTAGATATATTTTTACATAAATGTATGGGTGATTAGTTTACATCAATTAAATAATATCCTTATCAACATCCATATTGGGTTCACATGTTTTGCCTGAGATGTGTCAAGCTCAATATGTTGAATAGGTCTATTGCTAATAAGATTGTTAACAACTTTTAAAAACTTTTTTATGTAGACAAACCCACGTTACATCTTTTTGTATATGTAAAAACAACTTTATTCATCAACCGTGGCGAATCTCCACATCAGATTGTAAATCTATATTTGTTGCATTCAGGCGAATCTGCGGTCGCCAACATCTAGATTTACTTAGAAGAAAAACCATCATGGCGGCGCCCTGCACGGAAAACAATCACAAGCAAGGCAAATTGGAATTGTATCCTATGTACTCCACATAAGACGTCAATATAACGGTTATTGACATTAACGCTTGGTCGTAAATTGCCTCTTTAATATTGTATGCATATTTTGATAATTTAGCATGAAACAGGGTGAAAACTTCCTTGACAGTCCCGCAGTGCACTAGACGTCCCGTTCCCATCAAGTCGCGAGGCTTCCATCGCGCTCCAGTCCCTCTCCCCAGACCGCGAGCCCCGGAAAGGAGGCATCAGCAAGGAGCTCACGGTGTCCGGCAGCACGCTGTCTGTGTGAGTGTCTGTGTTCCCGTGTACTACCACCAAGTGTATCAATGGTGTAAGTGTGTATGGTGGTACTACTGTATACGAGGTTGTTGAGTTGACCGTCCATGTGAATCTATCTCCCTCCACTCGTCTTCCTCCTTTATCTCCTGTCTCTTCCATCCCTCTTTCCATCAGGAGGTGGAGAGCCGATGAGGCCCGTATTCTGCGTGTCTCTGTGGGGTCGTTTATGGACCACCTCTCCCTTGTGATGGAGACCATGGAGGCTTTTGGACCCCCTGTCTCTGTGACCACACAAACACACAGCTTCTGCTCTACAATGTCATGATGACCAGAGGGAAAGAAGAGAAACCCAGGATGAGCTGCAATGATCCCCAGTACAGATGGACACGTGTCCCAATTTCAATCATCCTATTCAAATAAGGAAACTGGAATATATATATATAAGTACAAGTGCTATTTATTTAGACACATGGGAATTGCCTTATTTCGGTGACATATGGATAGACTTTCTTTTAGATTTGTCTATGTATTAATTTGGTTGTATTGTGGAATAAACTTTCTATTTTTCAAAATTAATTAGTTTTACATCAGATAGTGTGATTGCACAAAACAATAGGAACACTTGCTCTTTCCATGAGACTAACCAGATGAAAGCTATGATCCTTTATTGAGGTCACTTGTTAAAGCCACTTCAATCAGTGTAGATGAAGGGGAGGAGACCGGTTAAAGAAGCATTTCTAAGCCTTGAGACATGGATTTTGAATGTGTGCCATTCAGAGGGTGAATTGGCAAGACAAAATATAAGTGCCTTTGAATGGGGTATGGGAGTAGGTGCCAGGTGTACTGGTTTGAGTTTGTCAAGAACTGCAACGCTGTTGGGTTTTTCCACGCTTCTGTATCAAGAATGGTCCACCACCCGAAGGACATCCGACCAACTTGACAACTGTGGGAAGCATTGGAGTCAACATGGGCCAGCAACCCTGTGGAATGCTTCACACTTTGTAGAGTCCACACCCCAACTAATTGAGGCTGCTCTGAGGGCAAAATGTTCAACTCAATAGTAGGAAGCTGTTCCCAATGTTTTGTACATTCAGTGTAATTCATCGCAAACATTGTCACAGATTAGAATTCCATTTAGAGCAGTGGGCCCTGCAGGTCCAATAATATGACTGAAGAAAGACAACTGACACGTTTCCATAAAGTAAACATTTATTTGTTTACGGTGGAGAAAGAGCATATTCAACAAAAGATGACAGTTGAAGTTGTGCTAAAAATCACCACGTAGGACTAAGGATTCTCGTTAATTGGTTTAAGAACATGTTCATTTCTGTTACATGAATATAGAGCGACACTAGTTGATGGTGTAGACAGGCAGATGTAAGCTACAGTGGAATGAAGGTCTGGCCTGGGACTACTGTTGGGGCAGAGGACATCCCAAATCAACACTTAGACCCTATTCCTTTCCCTAGACACTTCGAGATAGGCTCCTAGACCTGACAAGTGGTGTAAAATAATATGACAAACTATTGTAGTACTATACTGATTACACAAATCAGATATGTTTAGATTTATTAGGGGCCTTGAGGTTAGGTTTGACTTTGGACTCAATTTACAGCCAATGTACAGGGACATAGTAATGTGTAGTATGGATAAGGCAACAAAAAACAAGAAATGTACAGAACTTAATACAATACAAAAAGGAGAACAGAACCTAAACACAGAACTGATACTGCAGAGGGTTGCTGTTGGGTTGACCAAATTTCGGTGCACACCTTTGTATTATAATTGCAGATTTACTTTCAATGCATCTGGTTAGCTTATCACTCTCTACACAACGGTTTAAAACACTAAATAATTGAAGAGAACTGGTTCAACGAGAAACATGTCAAAGAAAAGGTCTAGGATTGACAAAGTTTGGCAACATAAGAACTGCAGAAAAATAACACGTATACATACATATATGAGATCTGCCACAGTAATACTTGTCATGAGATGAAAGGCACAGAGCGAGTCGAGTAGGTACACATTTCTCCTTAACACTGACACAGGATCCGTTTCTAATCCCTCCAATGGTTAAGGTTAGGTTCTGTGGAAAATGGGAATCTGATCCTAGATCTGTAGTTAAGGAGAATGTCTACCTGGATCACAAACAGACAGATGATCAGTCTGTACCTCAGTATTATAGAAAGGAACAATTAAAACCAGAACAAAAGACATGAAAACATCATTAGAAATAATTATAATAGGAGCATCATGATTGTATTTTCCATAGTAGCAAGGATTCTTCTACCTTATTAAAAAGTGATGCTGTGCAAGAGGGGCTTTCTCTCCTTCCTGTCGGTCAGGTCGCCACTGGAGACGGGGAGTTAAGAAAAATAAGTGTTTCCTTTTTTTTTTTCTCATCTGGAGTCTTCTGTAGCTGACTGAGGGGAGAGGACTGGGGACGTTGACTGGGGGTGTGTCCCCTGGCTCTCTCCATGGGGTGCATCTCAATCTCCCCTCGACTCACCTTCATCTGCACTGATGTGAGAGCACGGGAAGGCTGTGTGGGAGACGGCCTCCGAATTAGCCTCACCTGTCCCAGTCTTTCACACCAGTGCAGAGGAGGTAAAGGAGACGAGGAGAAGTGTTGAGCTGCACCCCATGTCTTCCTGGTCCCCTCTATCCATCCGTGGTTGGTTGGTCTCAGCAGGAGCAGCCGTCGCTGGGGGCGGCAGGCCGGTCGTCTCTCAGTTTGATCTGGTCTGGGAAGTCATACGTCTCCACCTCAGACTCCTACAGACACACAAAGCATGGGATTACACACAGCCACAAACACAGTGTGCACAAATCGGAAGTACAAGAATTCTACCCCACCCCCCCAAAAAAATATTCTTCATTGATGACACAGTGTTTTTACTATGACATCATGAGTTCCACAGCAACCTCAGTGAACCAGTCTAACAGGTGTTTCCCAGCCAGGGAGAGAAAGGGGGTTTCTGAACAGCTGGAGGCACTCTGCCTACAGGTTTACCTGTGGCTGCTTGAGTCTATATTTTTTGTGTGTACCTGTTTAAGGGCATTGCGGGCAATGGTCTGGAATGCTTGGTCTACGTTGATGGCCTCCTTGGCGCTGGTCTCAAAGTACGGGATGCTGTTCTTACTGGCACACCAGGCCTGGGCACGTTTTGTCGTCACCTACACAACATAAGATTATTATTAACGCCATTGTGTCATACATACTTCCTCATTTTACATGGAACTACCTGTGGCATATACTCATCCTTTTAACACGTACGAACACACGGGTGTAATCATTCTACAGTGGTTCCTGCAGCGTACGCTCAAACTAGAACACTTATTTAGAACGCCCAGTTACGATTGACGCAACAGTCAGCGTTCGAGCTGGCCACACAGTTTTTGTCTCTTTCACAGAAACATTTTGCATTTCTTCTTTACAGCGTTATATCCTCAATGTGAGCAGTTTATTTTTGGACGCAATGTTCAGACATTCACAGAAGTAGCGACAGCACAACACAATTCCCATCCAAAACGGGAACAGTTTGGCTACATTAGTCGTAGCGCTAACTGAGGAAAGATTGACCCAACACAAGCGGTCATATTTAGCCAACTCTCCTCTGACAGAAACCGTAATATATGAATTAGCTAATAGTAATTATTACTTACAATTCATCACATCACGGGGGACCTCACCAGTGATAGAAATAATTGCGTAAAACACTTTCAAAAAAGGTTACAAGATGAGTTGCGTCCGTTTACCATCACTTCTGGAAGTTTACTCGAAAGATGAGTGAACCATCTCTTTACCTCATTTTATTATTATAACATCTTTGGTCTGACAGACGTTTACGTGACAACCAGAATGCATTGCATGTCAACAAACATGGCGCCACATATAGCTGGCAATTAGCTTAGCATTAGCTCATTATAATCAGTACAACCTTCAAAAAGTATTACACACACATTATGTGTCCATTATAATCTATGCAAGAATAGGAATGCATTATTTGTCACCAGTGCTTAAAAATGTGAATAACAGTTAAATACATTATGCTCCATACATACGATGTGCTACAGTAGAAACGACAACGCGATATACAGTGAAAGGGCCGACTTCTGTGTGAATTAATGAGCAGGCAGAACACGCCTCAATTCAAAATGTTATTCGAAAATAAAACTTGCTAGAAAATAACTTTAAAATGGACAAAACATAGCCTATAGATAATTAGCAGGCAGAGTGCCTTGGTTTGACCGGTCCTGTTGTGTAACAATCACATTTTGGAACATTGAGTGCATTCTGACATCACGCACATAAAAAATGTAATAAATGTAAAATATAAATTAAAAAAACCTCACGCTAGGGTGACCGTTAGAGATATTTGGAACTCATGCATGAAAAGGTTAAGGGATGTAGCAATCACAACAAACATTTGACCAAGTCTGACTCTGTACTGCCTATGCCCCACCACCTGCCTGTTCTGTCTCTCCAATGGACGGACACAGACACACCAACCTGTCTGTTCTCGAGGTCAATCTTGTTGCCTAGCACCACAAAGGGGAAGTTGTCTGGGTCTCTGGGGCTGGCCTGGATCAGGAACTCATCCCTCCAGCTGTCCAGTGTCTTGAAGGTGTTGGGCGCCGTGACGTCGTAGACCAGCACACAGCAGTCAGCGCCGCGGTAGAACGCCACGCCCAGAGACTGGAACCGCTCCTGCCCCGCCGTATCCCAGATCTGACAGAAGAGAAGAGACGACGATTACCATGTTTTTGGCATTTTAGTACTTTGTTGTATCATTTTTAAAGGTGATTACACAGAGGGAGAGAAAAGGAGAGAGAGGGGGGAAACAGCGATTAAGATAAAATAGCATTTAATTGTCTGTTTTCACAGAAATGTGCCTTGCAACAAAAACTCTTTACAGGACATGGGGGTGGGAGAGAGGGAGGAAAGCGGGAGAGGGAAAGGGTGAGAGATGCGTAAGAGGTAATAAAGAGAGGGAAAGAGAGAATTAAACCATATGACTCGTCACAGAATGAGTTGCCCAATCTCTGACTTAAACACACTATGACAAGCCAGCAGAGGTAAGCACTCATGACTAGGCTAATATTATAAACTGGGTGGTTCAAGCCCTGGATGCTGATTGGCTGACAGCCATGGTATATCAGACAGTATACCACGGGTATGACAAAACCGGTCTTTTTACTTCTGTAATTACACTTTCTAACCAGTTTATAATAGCAATAAGGAACCTTGGGGGTTTGTGGCACATGACCAACACCACGGCTAAGGGCTGTATCCAGCCACTCCACTTTGCGTCGTGCCTAAGAACACCTCATAGCTGTGGTATATTGGACATATACCACACCCACTCATGCCTTATTGCTTAAATATACCAGCACACACACACACACACGAGACGCACCTGCATGGTGACCAGCCTGTCGTCCACCATCACCTCCTTGGTGAGGAAGTCAGCTCCTATAGTGGCCTTGTACTGGTTACTGAACTTCTTATTTACATACTGGTTCATCAGAGAAGTCTTCCCTACCCTGGGAAGGAACACACACACACACTTAGCTGCACATATAGAACTGTAGCGATTGAGGGTAACAGCCAGAGAAGGGCTTCGAAACACTGACGACCTGCACAACTACATGTGCCAGAAAGATCCTGACTTCTTGACAGAGGCCGTTGTACACTCACATGCAAGGGTGCTACAGAACTAATACACGTCTGTTGGGAATATCCAAAATGAGTGACGTCTGGTTGTGTAAACACCATGATGATCTTCTGATCACTCACCCAGAGTCTCCGAGGATGATCACCTTCAGCAGCACCTTCTTACGGGAGGCCATCCTTCCCTGGGGATGTTACTCTTCTGAGAGGAGACAGACAACAGTCAACTAGCTGGATCTGGAACTGGGAAGTCAGTTGTCACGAAACAGTCGGCTTTTGGGTTAATTGTGATAACACCCTTATTTACACGTGACACAGACTTGTTAGTTGGGTTAAATGCGGGAGACATTTCAGTTGAATACATTCAGTTGGACAACTGACTAGGTATGGCACCCCTCAGGTCTCTATTATAACTAATGATTAATACCATTTTAAGTTCAGAAATCCAAACCCATCACCCCTTTCCTTTAAAAACCGTTAGTAAATTAGCATACCATCTAGCTAAATATGTAGCTAGCTAACTTGAAATGCAATAGACTGTCCATCTGGAAACCGTTAAACAGAATAGCGAGTTCAAATCTAATTAAAATTGTGATCTTATTAACTGTAACTAATAACTAAAAAACGTGACCTTAATGTTACCAGTCTGGCACTGTAGCCAGAATAGATTCTGACCCTACTCTTGCTTACAGCTGCACTGGGGTCAGATTAACTCATTCATAGATGCCAACTAGTACAAAAAAGTATGAATGTATGTACTTGTAAGTCGCTCTGGATAAGAGCGTCTGCTAAATGACTTAAATGTAAATGTAAACTACCTTTAGCACTGAGAACAATGAGCCAGATGTTTCACTGGATGAATAAATCTGAAGCATCTGGTTAGCATTACCACTAATCACCAAATATAGTGATGAGAGGAAGCCCAGTTGCCAGCTGTGGAAGAAGATGTGGATTTTGGCTGTCATTCTGCTAATTTTGTCATTGATGAAACATTTGATCTCAATACAGCTTTCTGTACTAGAATCTATTACGAACAGACTGGACCAAGTTTTGTAGACTTTACCCTTTGCCAAAGTTTTTAAAAATGGTGTTGTTTAGAAGGAGTGCAAGGGCAAATTAAGTTATTGCACCCGCACACTTCAGAGTTGGCATTCCCTAACAAATACGCAAATACATGCTAGAACGGATCTCGCTAGCTCATGCTTGGCTCTGTCCACCTCCTTGCTTGTTCTGCCCACTATAATGAATTTGCTTATATTGGAAATGACAGGCGGTGGTTCATCTTGGGTAAGTTATAAAAAATCTTTGCCTTTAGCACCTATTGATGATAGTATCTTCTAGCTGGGTTATTTTTGTTAAGAGCCCCAATGCTCGTTCTGAACGTTAAAAACATATGAAACATGTCTCTCATCAGCGAGAAACAAAATGGCAAGAAGCTGCTATGTGGGGAATCGTAGGTGGCACGTTTGAGATAGTTTTATCTTGTTCTTGATACCAGGTCTTGTTTTGAGGCGTTTTAACAGATGTCACTCCTATGCTAATATGGCAAAAATTCACTAGCCAGCTAACCAACAACTGTAACGAGGTATTTGAGAAACAACAAGTGCTCATTGTGCAAATGTATTTATGTTTTCAATAAACGCTGGAGACAAAATATGGTTTACATGTTGTCAATCTAAGACCGTCTGTTTTGCCCCATAGTTGCACACACGTCGGTTTTTTTGCTAAACAACTAACCTGTCTATAGGGTTATGGTTCTTATACAGCCATATTTCCATTTTACAGCATTTGTTTATGGAAAACAGCCTGAAGACAGAGGCGTACCTGTGCTAATTAGCCATCTGCGTCTCCGAACACCTGTGTTTAAATATAAGACTGAAGCCACAAAGGTGTTGTCACTGAAAAATACTGTTGGTGGCAACTGTGTTAAATCCAGTTAAAACAGTGTACAGTAAGTATATATTTAGCATTTGGGAAATTATTTTGATGTGATATGAAAGTAGAGGGTTATATGTTTCCAGAACCGTACCGCAATTGAGAATTAATTCACATTTAGATGGAGTATTTGGCTGCCAAAGCAGAAATTGTATGGTCTTTGGAGTATAAGGAGTAAGGTAATCCTCTTTTAGTCCACAATTGGGCTAGGGTCAGACAGACTTCCTGATTAGAGACAGCTGAGCGGGCACAATGTACGGCTCAGAAAACATACCTCGATCCAGGGATGAGAAATGCGTTCTCCAAATTGTCCCATTATTCCAACTGTTACACCGGAAAGACTGCTAGTTTTTAATAAACGCCGTTTGTCCTCATGCTAACTAGCAGTAGCCACAGCAGCCATTATGGAATGGCACGTTGCATTTAACAACAAAAGAGCTGATTGGCTTACATTGACATTTCAAAATGGCTTCTGCTACCTAGCATGATGACAAGGACAGTTTTCCGAGAAAACTATCAGTAGTTCAATCTTCAGTGTAATGGTTGGGATAATGAGACAATTCGGAGTTTAATGCATTTCTCATCCCTGGATTGAGGTACATTTTCTGAGCCTTATCTCGCACCGCCTCCGCTGTCTTAATCTAAACAGGAAGACGGTCAGACCCCAGTGCAAGTGTAAGCAAAAATAGGGTCGGAATCTATTCTGGCTAGCAGGCAGTGTATGCTACCTAGCCATCTGCTGACTGGTCACGCTGCACTGCCGACTATCAAGAACTGTCAAACAGCTAGGCTAACGGCTCATATTGATTGGTGCCAACCAAGTACACAGATATACGACAAATCGTTAGCTAACTTTACTAATTTATCATCGAAATACTAGCTAGCTAGCTAACGTTATATGGACTGTCACAGAAAACAATGTTCTAACGTTAGCGAGCTAGCTAGTGTAAGAATATAAAAAAAATAATTGTGGACCAGTTAACGTTACCTGTTCAATAGTCAAGCGACGATGTTACGGCACCGGGACAATTTTTAACAACGTAGTCCCTTGATGTCAGTTTGCCGGGATCACTCACTATTTTTCAAGAAGTGAAAGTGAAAAAACCTGACCAACTAACGTTAACTAGCTTGATGAAATCTTGTCCTAGCTAAGAACATCCGCTTTTTGTTACGCTGTTGCTCAATATGGCAGTCACGAGGGGTTGACGTGTCCCCAGGTCGAAACCAATGAACGCCCTTTAAATATTCGCATCAATTGTTTATTATTTTCCTATAATATGAATTGCACCCTGTATCTGTGCGTGTCGTGGAAGTGACTACACTACATTTGAACAGGTTTGATTTATCCACAGTTAAAACAAAAGGGACCACAGACAAGCCAGCAGTCATCTTAAAAATGTTTTTAATCTTCATACATTTTTAAATACACTTGGTTACAATAAAAACACGAGGCAATTGTGTTAAACAGACCTTTTCAGACACCTGTATTTTGTTCTGTACAACATCTGCTTCACCTCTGTCTGATTCTAGATCCAACCTACCATTATCACTTTATCACCAGGTCTCCTCTCCCCTGCCCTCCCTCCCTCCCTCCCTCTCTCTCCCGCTCTCCTTCTTCCCTCTCTCCATCCTCTTAGAAGTCGTCATCATCACAGATGTCCAGGTAAACGTCAAAGGCTTCTCGGTTACAGTTGCCATCAGGGGTGAACACGTATTTATGGAACGTCCCGTCAACACAGATAGCTAGAAAAGGGAGGAATGCAGAAAAAAAAACATATTTAAAACTATTATTACAATTTTCCACGACACAGCTTCATTGTATAAATTAAATAAATATATTGTTAATTCCCACAGTACAATGAATGTTCCAGCTACATGTAGGACGATAACTATATTGATTGATAGATATGAAACATTGCTGTCTAGTTGCTTAGAGGACTGACCGATGACAGAGTTGACGTTTTTAGAGGTGTTCTTCCCAAACGCACAGATACAGGCACACTCTGCCGGAACGGTGAAACTGGCCAATGACCACTGGCTGTCCACATACTGACCAATCACTGGGCCCACCTTCCCCACACGAGCCAATCTGTAGAGAGGGGAAGAGGGCTGATAGTGGCATAAACAAGCCATGAACAGTAAATTGTCAAATTTGGATTTGAGGTACGCACAAACACTAGCCTGGTTGCCAGTCTTTTTAGCTAAAATTCCACTTCTTGTATTCCGTGTCATATGCCAATGACAGATGTAATGGAATACAAGAAGTGGAATTTTAGCTAAAAAGACTGGCAACCAGGCTAGTGTTTGTGCGTACCTCAAATCCAAATTTGACAATTTACTGTAGAGAGGGGAAGAGGGCTGATAGTGGCATAAACAAGCCATGAACAGTAAATTGTCAAATTTGGATTTGAGGTACGCACAAACACTAGCCTGGTTGCCAGTCTTTTTAGCTAAAATTCAATTTCTTGTATTCCGTGTCATCTGTCATTGGCATATGACACGGAGTACAAGGATTGGAATATTAGCTCAAATGGAATGCTAAAAACACAGAGCGAAACTCTCTCTCAAACACACGCAAACACACACATGCGTGCATCTTACGCTGAGCGTCTGTTGAGTTTAGTATCTTTGAGAGCGAAGATGTGAACAGTGCCCTTGTCACTGGAGGCACACAGGAACGAAGAGTCATGACTGAAGTTGATGCTGGAAGAGAGAGCGAGAAAGAGAAGCGATGAGACACTCTGCATCACTTCCATCTCCCCTTCCCCCCCCCTTCCTCTCTCTCCCCCCAGTACCAGTAGAGTGTAGCAGGGTCTGTTCCTCTGCGTAGCTCCACTAGTTTGTCTCTGGTGGTAGTATCAAAAAGTCTGATGAGGGTGCCCTTGCGGGAGGCCGAGGCCGCGACGCTGCCAGGCTGGTTGAGCGCCAGGCAGGCGATCTCACTCTGGTGGGCGTTGATGGTAAAGGGGGCGGATGATGTGCCAGGCTTGGTGTTGGAAAGGTCCTGGAGCGGATAGTGGGAGAGAGTTCAACACTGACTGACTGGGACCTCATGGGTAATGTGAAAAATGATCAACACACACAGAGCAGTTTCGAAAGGGCAGATAGTCTTCAACACTAGGAATCCATCAGTCAATGGAATGACATGTGAAGGTGTGCTTTATGAACAGCTTATAAACCAACATAGTTAGTAAGGTACCATGCTATACACGTTTAAATGAAATGGATGAATTACCACAAGCTGTAGACTTCCACACTTATGTCCAGGGAAAACCAGCAGCTGTTTCTCCAGACTGGGGCACAGGTCACACAGTCCTGACAGAGAGAGAGAGGGGAGTATCCACACGTCTATCAGATAACATAACCAGGTGCGTGTGCGTATATGTGTGTGTGTGTGTTTGTACCTTTAGGGTTGTCTCTGGTGTCAAACTCAAACAGTTTCACAGGGTTGTCAGGGAAACTGTAGACATAGATCCTGTTCTTTAACACAATGATGATCCTGAGAGAGAGAAAGAGAGAGAGAAAGCGAGTAAGCGAGGGGAGAGGTTGGAGTGTGAGAAAGCAGAGGGAGAGAAGGGTTAGTAAAACAACACACTACAGGGGGCTCTATGGGAAGTTGGGGCTTGTTCAGGAGAATGTTACTAAACGTTCAGATAGTAACTCACTTGTCGTGTCTCATGCGTACGGCCAGAACAGGCTTGGTAAAGGTAAACTCCAGCACCAGCTTGTCCTTGGGGTCCCTCCCCTCCCGAGCATCATCCCAGATCAACACTAGGATTTTAAAAAAATACATTCGGTTTTGAATTAAATGAAAACAATACATAAGAATCATTATCAAAAATGTTCTAAAATCTAAATACAATCAGTCCTAGTCACTACCACAATTTAAACTGAGACCCAGCAATTTGACATTGCCATGACCAGCACTGCTGACATTGAGATGAGCGCGATGCAGGAATTTGCTCTCACAGTCATACGGAGTATCTGCGCATATGTAAAGTTTATCTCCGCTCTTCAACACCCTTAGTAGTTTGGAAAATCAAGTCTAATCAGTAATTCAATAAAATATGTGGTCCGCTCATCCACTCACCTGAGATCTCAGAGAACTTGGGGTTGACTCCACCTCCTACTACAGCCAGCAGGTTGGAGCGATGCAGCATTGAACACTGGGCCACACTACCCACCTGCTCATGGTCTGACACACACAAGCACAGGATGATCACACACACAGTATGCGAACACACAGTTCGCTCATACCACAGGTCTGAATTCCACTCACCAAGGTGTCCCTTCTCTATAAGAGGCTCCACATTGTAGATCCTGACACCGGTTTCCATGGCACAACAGAAACAACCTGGGGAGGGAGGGGGAGGTACACTGATAAATGTACACTGTCTGAAACAAGAGTAAGACTGACAAAAGTAATGTACTCTACAGATCGCTGTCTGGCTTCACAGAGTAGGCTACTTTTGTCTTACTCTGGTCCTGGTTGAACTGCAGGCTGTTGACTCCTCTCGGTTGGGCCATGTTGGAGGAGTGACGTTAGGCTGATGTTACCAGGTAGATATAGCTTAGAAGAAAACCCAGGCTTGTTTCTGCCTTATGGACAGGGCTAGGCACCCTGATTGAAACAGAAGAAAAGAGAAAGGAAACATCACCGACCACGGTTTAGAAGGGGCACCGTCAACGTGTTTTTTTCCCCAAGCGAAAATAAGTTCGCTAGCCTGGTAAACAAACCCAGCCAGTGAAGAACTCAAGCAAATTTGGCTATCTCTATCTGCTGCAGTTATTTTTCATCGTAACAGCTGTATCATGTTATTGAACAACGAATATGGAGTTTAAAAGCTTACCATGAAGCGAAGGCAGAACACGAGTTAAAGATTAAAAGCGCTTGACACTGTTAAAATGTCTCCAACAAAGCTACACAGTGACGAAATGTTTTGATGTTATTTTTCCTGCAGATGACGATAGTCGCGTGTTTCCGGTTTCTGACTTCGTGTCTCCACGCCACAAACGAATTATACCGCCACCTAGCGTGCTGAAGTAAAATAGAACTGTAGATAAATGGTTGCAACCCGAAGTGTGTGTGTGTGTGTGTGTGTGTGTGTGTGTGTGTGTGTGTGTGTGTGTGTGTGTGTGTGTGTGTGTGTGTGTGTGTGTGTGTGTGTGTCAGCCAGCCAGCCAGCCAGCCAGCCAGCCATAGACTTATATAGTAGGTGCCACTAGGCTCCAGCTTAGGCCTGTCTGCTCAGAGTATACTAAAGAACAGTGTGTAGAAGGACGGAGCATACTTATGAACAGTGTGTAGAAGGACGGAGCATACTTATGAACAGTGTGTAGAAGGACGGAGCATACTTATGAACAGTGTGTAGAAGGACGGAGCATACTTATGAACAGTGTGTAGAAGGACGGAGCATACTTATGAACAGTGTGTAGAAGGACGGAGTATACTAAAGAACAGTGTGTAGAAGGACGGAGCATACTTATGAACAGTGTGTAGAAGGACGGAGCATACTTATGAACAGTGTGTAGAAGGACGGAGCATACTAAAGAACAGTGTGTAGAAGGATGGAGCATACTTATGAACAGTGTGTAGAAGGACGGAGCATACTTATGAACAGTGTGTAGAAGGACGGAGCATACTTATGAACAGTGTGTAGAAGGACGGAGCATACTAAAGAACAGTGTGTAGAAGGACGGAGCATACTTATGAACAGTGTGTAGAAGGACGGAGCATACTTATGAACAGTGTGTAGAAGGACGGAGCATACTAAAGAACAGCGTGTAGAAGGACGGAGCATACTAAAGAACAGCGTGTAGAAGGACGGAGCATACTTATGAACAGTGTGTAGAAGGACGGAGTATACTAAAGAACAGTGTGTAGAAGGACGGAGCATACTTATGAACAGTGTGTAGAAGGACGGAGCATACTAAAGAACAGTGTGTAGAAGGACGGAGCATACTTATGAACAGTGTGTAGAAGGACGGAGTATACTAAAGAACAGTGTGTAGAAGGACGGAGTATACTAAAGAACAGTGTGTAGAAGGACGGAGCATACTTATGAACAGTGTGTAGAAGGACGGAGTATACTAAAGAACAGTGTGTAGAAGGACAGAGCATACTTATGAACAGTGTGTAGAAGGACAGAGCATACTTATGAACAGTGTGTAGAAGGACGGAGTATACTAAAGAACAGTGTGTAGAAGGACGGAGCATACTTATGAACAGTGTGTAGAAGGACGGAGCATACTAAAGAACAGTGTGTAGAAGGACGGAGCATACTAAAGAACAGTGTGTAGAAGGACGGAGCATACTTATGAACAGTGTGTAGAAGGACGGAGCATACTTATGAACAGTGTGTAGAAGGACGGAGTATACTAAAGAACAGTGTGTAGAAGGACGGAGCATACTTATGAACAGTGTGTAGAAGGACGGAGCATACTTATGAACAGTGTGTAGAAGGACGGAGTATACTAAAGAACAGTGTGTAGAAGGACGGAGCATACTTATGAACAGTGTGTAGAAGGACGGAGCATACTAAAGAACAGTGTGTAGAAGGACGGAGCATACTTATGAACAGTGTGTAGAAGGACGGAGCATACTTATGAACAGTGTGTAGAAGGACGGAGTATACTAAAGAACAGTGTGTAGAAGGACGGAGCATACTTATGAACAGTGTGTAGAAGGACGGAGCATACTAAAGAACAGTGTGTAGAAGGACGGAGCATACTTATGAACAGTGTGTAGAAGGACGGAGCATACTTATGAACAGTGTGTAGAAGGACGGAGCATACTAAAGAACAGTGTGTAGAAGTACGGAGCATACTTATGAACAGTGTGTAGAAGGACGGAGCATACTTATGAACAGTGTGTAGAAGGACGGAGCATACTTATGAACAGTGTGTAGAAGGACGGAGCATACTAAAGAACAGTGTGTAGAAGGACGGAGCATACTTATGAACAGTGTGTAGAAGGACGGAGTATACTAAAGAACAGTGTGTAGAAGGACGGAGCTTACTTATGAACAGTGTGTAGAAGGACGGAGCATACTAAAGAACAGTGTGTAGAAGGACGGAGCATACTTATGAACAGTGTGTAGAAGGACGGAGCATACTTATGAACAGTGTGTAGAAGGACGGAGTATACTAAAGAACAGTGTGTAGAAGGACGGCGCATACTTATGAACAGTGTGTAGAAGGACGGAGCATACGTATGAACAGTGTGTAGAAGGACGGAGTATACTAAAGAACAGTGTGTAGAAGGACGGAGCATACTTATGAACAGTGTGTGGAAGGACGGAGCATACTAAAGAACAGTGTGTAGAAGGACGGAGCATACTTATGAACAGTGTGTAGAAGGACGGAGCATACTTATGAACAGTGTGTAGAAGGACGGAGTATACTAAAGAACAGTGTGTAGAAGGACGGAGCATACTTATGAACAGTGTGTAGAAGGACGGAGCATACTTATGAACAGTGTGTAGAAGGACGGAGTATACTAAAGAACAGTGTGTAGAAGGACGACGGTGTTGCAATTGTGATGGGGATCATAATGCTGAGTTCCTGGAGTGCCCTGTGAAGGAGATTGAGGTGGCAAAAGTTAGTGACCAATCTAATCTCAGAGGCGAAGGCGATTAAAAGAATTGAGAAAACAAGTGACGCTAGTGAAGATATGATAGTGGAAGCACCACAGCCTGTAGTAAATGTTTTCTGCCAGTCAAAAGATACCCTGTGTGTTGAAAAGGTGGATTTTGTGGCATTCATTGCCACAGTTATAAACTGTACGGCTCAAGTCTCAAAGAAGTCTAAGAAACTGAAAATTGGGGCTGTGGCAGAAAAGTTTTTGGAACTTAAGGATTTTACATCTGAAGACTTGCAAGGGCTACTGGCGCTGGAAAACAGCCCACCCTCCCAAGCTCCCCTTGAGCCGGCGAAGGGATTTTTTTAACAATAAAGTTGTTTGATTTATTTTATTTTATGTAGTTTGTTCAGTTTCTTGGGGGAAATCCTGTTTCCATCTCGTACAGTAGGTGGCAGGAAGCACATTAAAATGTGCAATCGCCAATATATCATAGAAGAAGAAGAAGAAGCTCAGGTTGACAGAAGTGTGACGACACAAAGGCGAAACAATGGCACTAACTACAAACCACTGTCTCCTGAGTACAAACCAAGTAAACTTACTTATGAATCTAATTGCTCTCTTGAGAACCTTGAGAATTTCGAAATGGAGTCGTTCGGCAGTAGTGACTGCTCTGAAGTTTAGACTGACCTGGATGAGGTACTTGTGGCGACAGGTGTGGCGGAGACTTCCAAGTCTTGCCCTGATGATCAAACCAGAGACGATTTTGGACCGGAGGGACCCACTGGGCACAAACTGATTGATCAATGTTGTTTCAACCTAATTAAACTTATTGTGACATGGAATCTGCAGTGCCTTCAGAAAGTATTCACACTCCTTGACCTTTTCCACATTTTGTTACGTTACAGCCTTATTTTAAAATTGATTAAATTTACACACAATACCCCATAATGACGAAGCAAAAACAGATTTGTTGACATTTTTGCAGAAAAAAAAAAAAACTTAAAATATCACATTTTAAATAAGTATTCAGACCCTTTAGTCAGTAATTGGTTGAAGCACCCTTGGCAGGGATAACAGCCTCGGGTCTTCTTGGGTATGATGCTACAAGCTTGGCACACCTGTATTTGGGGAGTTTCTCCCATTCTTCTCTGCAGATCCTCTCAAGCTCTGTCAGGTTGGATGGGGAGGGTCGCTGCACAGTTATTATCATGTCATTCCAGTGATGTTTGATCGGGTTCAAGTCCAGGCTCTGGCTGAACCACTCAAACACATTCAGAGACTAGTCCCAAAGCCACTCCTGCATTGTCTTGGCTGTGTGCTTAGGGTCGTTGTCCTGTTGGAAGGTGAACCTTCGCCCCCAGTCTGAGGTCCTGAGTGCTCTAGAGCAGGTTTTCATCAAGGATATCTCTGTACTTTGCTCCGTTCATCTTTCCCTCACTCCTGACTAGTCTCCCAGTCCCTGGGAAAACATCCCCACAGCATGATGCTACCACCACCATGCTTCACCATAGAGATGGTGTCAGGTTTCCTCCAGACGTGACGCTTGGCATTCAGGCCAAAGAGTTCAATCTGTGTTTCATCAGACCAGAGAATCTGGTTTCTCATGGTCTGAGTCCTTTAGGTGCTTTTTGGCTACAAGCAGGCTTTTATGTGGCTTTTACTTCCTTTTACTTTACCTCCTTACTGAGGAGTGGCTTCCGTCTGGCCACTCTACCATAAAGGCCTGATTGGTGGAGTGCTGCATAGATGGTTGTCCTTCTGGAAGGTTCTCTCAGAGGAATTCTCTAGCTCTGTCACAGTAACCATTGTGTTCTTGGTCACCTCCCTGACCAAGGCCTTTCTCCCCTGATTGCTCAGTTTGGCCGGGCGGCCAAATCTAGGAAGAGTGTTGGTGGTTCCAAACTTCTTCCATTTAAGAATGGTGGAAGCCACTGTGTTCTTGTGGACGATCAATTCTGCAAAAATGTTTTGGTACTTTTCCCCAGATCTGTGCCTTGACACAATCCTGTCTCGGAGCTCTACGGACAATTCCTTCAACCTCATGGCTTGGTTTTTGCTCTGACATGCACTGTCAACTGTGGGACCTTTATATAGACAGGTGTGTGCCTTTCCAAATCATGTCCAATCAATTAAATTTACCACAAGTGGACTCCAATCAAGTTGAAACATCCCAAGGATGATCAATTGAAAGAGGATGTACCTGAGCTCAAGTTCGAGTCTCATAGCAAAGGGTCTGAATACTTATGTAAATAAGTAATTTCTGTTTTTTATTTTTCATACATTTGCAAAAAAAAAAATTTTTTACTTTGTCATTACGAGGTATTGTGTGTAGATTGATGGTGAAAACATGTATTTAATACCTTTTAGAATAAAGCTGTAACGTAACAACATTTGGAAAAAGGGAAGGGGTAGGAATATGTTCCGAATGCACTGTAGCTCCGAAATGACATGTTTGGTTGACGATAGGTGGGTTGCTGGAGGTCCTGGCCATGTTCTGTTATAATCTCCACCTGGCACAGCCAGAAGAGGACTGGCCACCCCTCATAGCCTGGTTCCTCTCTAGGTTTCTTCCTAGGTTTTGGCCTTTCTAGGGAGTTTTTCCTAGCCACCGTGCTTCTACACCTGCATTGCTTGCTGTTTGGGGTTTTAGGCTGGGTTTCTGTACAGCACTTTGAGATATCAGCTGATGTAAGAAGGGCTATATAAATAAATTTTATTTGGTATAAACACAAACTCACTTCCTTGACAACAGCTCTGCGCAACAGCTCTGTATTGCTCTGCGAAGCGCAAGAGGTATGAATGACCTAACTTCTGCAGAGACGGTATCCCTTTAAATGCAGCACGGCCAATGCCGTTACTCTTGAAAGTTTTAATATAGATCGCACAAGCTGCAATTTCGAAATTGGGTAGTGCATCATCAGTTCCTCTTGTCATTTTAGTCATTGCATACCGTAGAGAGCCATTTATAACATGTCCAGATCAGCTAGCCCATGTCAGCTCACGTTTTTTTTAGCCCATAGATATTGTTGTAATTTTTTGTCACTCAAATATCACATGGATACACATTGGACATGGCAAAATATATAGAATTGCAAGAACATTTGGTTTAAAACTGCACCATTTTCTCTGCAACCCATGACAAAATGTGTAGAATTACAGGAAATACATTTTAAATCTACAGAAGTCTGTCCAACAACAAGAGGGGTGTTTGTGTCATGAACAGTCCTTGTGCCCACAGAAATAGACGCAGCGCGTGCGCGCAGGTGGGGGTGCGGGATGTTCCCCAATGCTGGAAGAGGGACCCCGCGTGAAAAATGACCAAGATATATGTGTTAAATAGTTAAATGAGATATGCGTGCAGGTAGTTCTTGCCTGATCATGTCATGTGACAAATGGAGATTTGGGCAAAAGTCTGTTCTCTCCTCGACTCCTCCATCCTCTCTCCTCCATCCTCTCTCCTCCTTGACCCGGAGTGGTCGTCGAGGAGAGTGTCAAGTGTTCTAGGAGAGTCTGATCCCCTCCCCGATTACCTACTTCGACAAAGCATGCACAAGACTATTCTCACGGCAGGTAGCGTGGAAGTGTTTTAAAATATGCCACACCCCCTTTGAATCAGCTGTTGTTTTCTCAATGGAGAAAAGCATGCACACATTTTAAAACATATGCTGTTGTCTGCCACAACTAGCTACATTTGTTTTGGTCACTTTACACATTTATTTGGTGATTCCAACCCCTGGAAACGTAATTTGTCTGATGACGTGCGAGTGGAGAAGGAGAGTCTCATTTCAAGAGTATTTATTTCTACGTTTCCTCGCCTCCGCTCCTCGATTACCTTTTGACCTTTTTCAAAAAGAGGCAAAGAGAGGACGGCAGAAAGGAAAAGAGCAAAATCATTTGGGATTCTCCCAGGGTGTCTGAGAAGAGGAGGAGGAGGAAAGGAATAGTCACGTGTCCCCTGAAGTTCCCTTCCTATCCTTCACTCCCTCACTCTCTCCTGTTATGATGACCCA
This sequence comes from Salvelinus namaycush, assembly GCF_016432855.1. NCBI lineage: Eukaryota > Metazoa > Chordata > Actinopteri > Salmoniformes > Salmonidae > Salvelinus > Salvelinus namaycush. Next base: position 10,585,897 of record NC_052332.1, on the reverse strand, counting down.
CTGAGAAAGGGAAGCAATAGACCACACAGATTAAAGACACACACACACACACACCAGTCAGGTAGCTCAAGATCCACTTCTAAATCTGCTGTCTGTTTAGGTACCCAGGACGTCGGGAGATGCCTTCAAAACTGGCCGATAGGGGCAACAGTGAGCGCTATTACCATCAAGCAGGCTTGGGTTTTGCTAGTGTGTTGTGGACAGGGGCGGCTCCAAGGGTGTTGTGTTCAAGCCTAGTGATAGGCACTAGTTTTAGTTTTTTTTGTTTTAACCCTATCCGAAACCTTGACCCTATTCAGAATTACTACCGAAACCTAACCAGCCGCAATTGGTGCAGCAGTCTAAGGTACTGCATCTCGGTGCTAGAGGTGTCACTACAGACACCCTGGTTCGAATCCAGGCTGTTTTACAACCGGCTGTGATTGGGAGTCCCATAGGGCGTCTCACAATTGGTCCAGTGTCATCCGGGTTTGGCCGGTGTAGGCCGTCATTATGAAGAAGAACTGGCTTGAGATCTTGTTACACACTCTTATGAATTAGAGAAGTGTCTACTACAGGGATCTATAGCCTTAGATATGGGTGATTCCTCATGAAACAAGGGTTATTTTTTATTTTCACAAAATTGTATCAACAGAAGGGTCGTTTGGAGGAAGGATTGTTGTCTTAAAGCATAATTCAGGAATAATTTATTGAAGTTGGAACATTTGTGCCAGTATATAGAAATATTAGCCAAATATAAAATTGTATTTTCAATATTCATGTTTATATTTTTCAATACTAATATATTAATGGAAGAAAATGTTTATTGAAATCCAAATACTACAGAGCACATACAGATTAAACATGATGGAGTCTTAAAGGTCTGGGTAGGACTAAAATGTCAACAATGTTCCAACAATCCTTCCTCCGAAGGACCCGTCTATAGATTACTTTTTGTGAAAATCAAAAGAATTGTCCTTTTTTGTTCTAGTTTTGTGAGGAATCATCCATAGTCCCGAAGTTGATATTGTTAATCTCTGCCTTCATAGCTTATCATTCCACCAAATCCACATCAGTGCAACACGGTCAGTCATGGTGAATTAATAAGTTAACAAATCACTGAGTTACGGCCAAATCGCTGCTGTATATCTCTATGTTTCATAAAGCCTCTGTCTTTATGGCTGCCATCAAATCAAAACAGCTTCAATATGAGGTTTTCATAATGCACTTGAAGATACACACACACACACACACACACACACACACACACACACACACACACACACACACACACACACACACACACACACACACACACACACACACACACACACACACACACACACACACACACACACTGAGCTGGTCGTGGCATTGACGGAATCCAATCGAAATGAGATTCTAGTTTTATTGCTCTGCTGTTGTTTTGTCTTGTTTTTGAAAACCTTCTCAACCAATGCGGCAATGAAAAGTTGACTGTTGTGGTGTGTGTGAGGTATTTACAATAAGCCCCATAAACAGCACTACAGGCAGCAGTGGCCATATTAAAAAGGTGAAACTAACATTGGCAGGCAGTGTGCCTAGATCTGTGAGAATATACTGTACAGTCTAGTAATTACAGCTAATTTGATGACAAAGCAAAGCCTCAGGAACAATACACCCAGCCAAGTGTGTGTCGTATGCAGTCCCTTCTGTTCCCTAGCTGTGCCCACAGTATGAGGGATATAAGGTGGGCGGTATGTAAATGAACTGCTTGCCTCCTCTCTGCCTAGTATTAATGTACTGCAGCTCCACTGCAATGTGCCAAATAGCTACTGTACCATTTTGCTAATATGCCATACTGTTGGCTACCTGCTGTACCTCCTTACACATTATAGGAGAGAAACTTTAGAAAGATGTACTTGCAATTCCAACAGCTGTAGGTAATGCATTTAGAAGACAGCCATCCGGGATCAGGTCAGTTTGAATCTCATCTAGTTTAATGTATCCTTTTGCAGGTTCTCCTCTTGTATTCTCCCCGACCGGTCTGAGGCTGTGTTACCCTCTCAGGAGGGGGAGAGAATAAGAGAACAGCAAGTGTTCATAGTGCTGATTATGAGAATGAAAACAGGTTTTTATATCAGCGATATGAAATGAGATAAATAATAATAATAATAAATAATATTATTTATGAAAGGAAAAAAAGGGGTAAAGCAACAAAGAACAAGGACAGGCCCGTGCACACTCACACCACATACACGCTAGAGTCCAGAATTGTTTGGGATGGAACGTTCGCCCCCTCGGCATCACAGGGTTCCAATGCGGTAGTCGTGGCCTCAGCAGTCTTGTCGTAGCAGACCACGTCTGGAAAGGGTGGAGAAAGCTTCATCAGTAACATCATCATACTGGAAACCATTGGTACTCTGAGTTCGGCTCTCTATCCTGAGAAGGTCCCCTCTCCCCAGATGTAGTGGGGTGTGGCTTGAATCTCCTGAACATTGTCTGAGAGCTGCCTTTGTTCAGGGACAGCTCATTAACCCCAATGCTCCTCAGGTGTTGGGAGGGGGGGGGGCTCAGGTCCCTGATTAACACCCTCATTCACAAAATGAGCCAAACACTGAAAAGGTGGTTAACCAATTCAAAGTAAAGGAAGTCACTCAAGTAGACAACAAATAAACCAAAACACACGATAGGAAAACATTTAAGTTTAATACAGTCAAAATTCAAAAGGCCCTCGCACATCTCTTTTTTGCAAGTGCATGGTAACAGCTGAAAAAAATTGGGGAAAAAAGAAACCTGCACACTGCTCTTGAAAGTATCACCGCTCTTTAATAAGCCGTGAGGCTGATACGTAAAGCTTATTAAAGAGCAGTGATACTATCAAGAGCAGTGTGCGGGTAATTTTTTTTTTTTTCCTGATTGCTTAGGCACCATCTTTGAAAATATAGGCTATTTTTACAAAACTCTACACACTAACCACAAAACCTTACACCAAACCAGGAAAACATTATACATGTCTTGCAAAAGCCTCCTCCATTGCCTGTAGAAGGGGTATGCGTTAGTGGAGCTGGCGATCATACAGCTTCCAACGCCATGCAGAGAAGAATTCTTCAATGGGATTCGAGAACAGAGAGTATGGGGGGGAGATTGAGTGCGATAAAAAGTGGGTGACCTATGAACCAATTGCGGACCACAGCAGCCCGGTGGAAATTAACATTGTCCCAGATGATAACGTACCTGGGCTGCTCTGGCCCCTGGTCATTAGGGATTAATCTGTTGTGGAGGGTGTCCAGAAAGGGTGTGTTGTATGGGCCTAGGATTGCATGATGGTGAAGGACGCCGTTTTGACTAATAGCCGCACACATTGTTATGTTGCCACCACGTTCTCCCGGGACGTTGACACGGTGTTCGATTATACACTGCTCAAAAAAATAAAGGGAACACTTAAACAACACAATGTAACTCCAAGTCAATCACACTTCTGTGAAATCAAACTGTCCACTTAGGAAGCAACACTGATTGACAATACATTTCACATGCTGTTGTGCAAATGGAATAGACAAAAGGTGGAAATTATAGGCAATTAGTAAGACACCCCCAAAAAAGGAATGGTTCTGCAGGTGGTGACCACAGACCACTTCTCAGTTCCTATGCTTCCTGGCTGATGTTTTGGTCACTTTTGAATGCTGGCGGTGCTTTCACTCTAGTGGTAGCATGAGACGGAGTCTACAACCCACACAAGTGGCTCAGGTAGTGCAGTTCATCCAGGATGGCACATCAATGCGAGCTGTGGCAAAAAGGTTTGCTGTGTCTGTCAGTATAGTGTCCAGAGCATGGAGGCGCTACCAGGAGACAGGCCAGTACATCAGGAGACGTGGAGGAGGCCGTAGGAGGGCAACAACCCAGCAGCAGGACCGCTACCTCCGCCTTTGTGCAAGGAGGTGCACTGCCAGAGCCCTGCAAAATGACCTCCAGCAGGCCACAAATGTGCATGTGTCAGCATATGGTCTCACAAGGGGTCTGAGGATCTCATCTCGGTACCTAATGGCAGTCAGGCTACCTCTGGCGAGCACATGGAGGGCTGTGCGGCCCCACAAAGAAATGCCACCCCACACCATGACTGACCCACCGCCAAACCGGTCATGCTGGAGGATGTTGCAGGCAGCAGAACGTTCTCCACGGCGTCTCCAGACTCTGTCACGTCTGTCACATGTGCTCATGTGCTCAGTGTGAACCTGCTTTCATCTGTGAAGAGCACAGGGCGCCAGTGGCGAATTTGCCAATCTTGGTGTTCTCTGGCAAATGCCAAACGTCCTGCACGGTGTTGGGCTGTAAGCACAACCCCCACCTGTGGACGTCGGACCCTCATACCACCCTCATGGAGTCTGTTTCTGACCGTTTGAGCAGACACATGCACATTTGTGGCCTGCTGGAGGTCATTTTGCAGGGCTCTGGCAGTGCACCTCCTTGCACAAAGGCGGAGGTAGCGGTCCTGCTGCTGGGTTGTTGCCCTCCTACGGCCTCCTCCACGTCTCCTGATGTACTGGCCTGTCTCCTGGTAGGGCCTCCATGCTCTGGACACTACGCTGACAGACACAGCAAACCTTTTTGCCACAGCTCACATTGATGTGCCATCCTGGATGAACTGCACTACCTGAGCCACTTGTGTGGGTTGTAGACTCCGTCTCATGCTACCACTAGAGTGAAAGCACCGCCAGCATTCAAAAGTGACCAAAACATCAGCCAGGAAGCATAGGAACTGAGAAGTGGTCTGTGGTCACCACCTGCAGAACCATTCCTTTTTTGGGGGTGTCTTACTAATTGCCTATAATTTCCACCTTTTGTCTATTCCATTTGCACAACAGCATGTGAAATTTATTGTCAATCAGTGTTGCTTCCTAAGTGGACAGTTTGATTTCACAGAAGTGTGATTGACTTGGAGTTACATTGTGTTGTTTAAGTGTTCCCTTTATTTTTTTGAGCAGTGTATTTCTGCCGCGGCCCCTTTTTTTGCAAGGTTGAAACCTGCCTCGTCCACATACATTAGCTCATGATGCACTGCGTCTGCTTCTAGCTCCATGACTCTCTGAAAGAGACAAGACAAAACAATGTGGCACAGTAGCAAAAGACAGGGACCAGTCAATATGATGTAGCACCATACACTTCCAGATCCAGCACCAATGATAGGATAGTATAGCTTACCTGCACATATTCATATCTCAATTGTTTTACACGGTCTGAGCTTCTTTTGAAAGGGTCTCTGCGCAGCTGCTTCATCCTAATTCTATTGCGTTTCAGTAGATGAGACCGTGCCGAGAGACTGTTGACGTTTTGGAATATGATGTTTTCTGCCATTATGTGGTCCTGCAGTTCTCTGGGTCTGATGCAGTTATTTGCAATGACCATATTTACAATGTGGGTCTCCTGCACTGGGGTGAACAGTCAACCTCTTCCACCAGATACTGGTTTTCTTGCAGTTCTGTGAAAACATTTGAATGGTTTTAGTGATAGATCCTTCTCATTGTGAAAGTACAGTACATATTACCGTACCAGTAAGACTACAGCACTTAGTTACTTACCGGTTCTCATTTCGAAATATCCGGATGATACCTGCAACAGTATAGCGGCTCAGATTTGGTTGAACCCATTGCACAGCCTCCCTCATGCTCATCCCGTAGTTGACAACATGGTCAACCAGAGTCGCTTTGATTTAATCAGTTATTGTGTTCCTGACTCCCCTTCCTCTTCCCCTTCCCCATCCTCTCCTTTACCCCCGTCCTACTTCACCTCTTCCTTCTCCTCCTCTTCCTTCTTCATCTCCTCATCCTCCTCCTCTAGTTCTCAACCCTCCAATATTGGCCTCCATTGTTGTCCAAACCAAATGTTTACCTGTGGCCTATTTATAGTTCTCAAGCTCTGATTTGTAAGTGAACTCATTATCTAAAAGTGTTTTCATGTGTCAATGTGGAAAGGCAAGTGGCGAAATAGCGTAGCAACGTAGAGGCCAATGTTTACAGTTTTGCTAGAAGTGTGTTATTAAATTGCAAACTGACTGTAAAGCAGTGAGTTGTGTTTACAGTTTTGCAAAAAGTGAGTTCTAAAAATGACAACCTGAGTGTAAAGCAGAGATCGTGCATTCAGTTTGGCACACTTGGTAAACGCATTGGGGACAAGTGTTAATGGTTTCAGAGATAGTGCTTCAAGAATCACCGTTAGTCTTTCAGCATTCAGATTAAAACTGTAATACATTCAAAATAAAGCACAGAGGGGAGAAAGAAAAAGGACTAAAAAGAGCCATAGGCACACGTGACACGTGTGTTGCCATAGCCATGCTGTAGAGGGCGCTGTAGACTCATGTGGTGAGCTGCACTGGAGGGACAGGTACCTGCTGTAGGTTGGAGACTGGGAGATTACATCACATCATAATACTATTTTGGATTATATCATGCTATCAAATTACCCGTTTATAAAGAGGGAGTGAGAGGGCAGTCCACAAGAGGAGCGAGAGAGAAACAGAAATAATCAGAGACAGAAAACGCCAGCCTGCCTCAGCCAGCGCATCTAAACAAGGCCAAACCTCGGCTCCTCATTCCACATAACAACCACTCGGTAGCCCTCACTGAGTCACTAACCCTCTCTAACACTGCCTCTCTATACACAGAAAAACACACACGCAAACTGTCTCTGCAACACTTAAATGACAATATTTTTCCATCATGCCGCCTCCCCTCTTTCCAATCTCTGTTCCCCTCCTGGTTTCCAGACGTGTGTGTGCGTGCATTAAACTACATTAAACTGCTTCGCCTACTCAACTACTTCACAACTTCAGAGCATAATATATTAATGATAAAACATTATATACAATCATTCATACGTGACAATAAGCTGGGATACACTAACACACTCCGTGTTGCACACACACGTATGCATGCACGCACATTCACATGCACGAACACACACACACACACAGCTGTTGTGGTCGTCTTTAGCCATCTAGCGATTAGCCAGCGCTAACGGCTAATTGGCACTGCCGCTAGCAGGCTGATGTAGCCTAAAGGCCGGCAGATGGCCATATTGATTTGTTTCATCTTACCGTTAAAAGGGGATGTATGCAGCTGGCTGTACACACCCGTATCCCCCGTGGACCGGTTCATACATAAAACATTGTCCATTCAGGCTGCAAAGGCATCAATTTCCTCCTTAACAGTAGTTCATGGTGAGAAGGTACGGAAATAAACAGGGAAAATGTGCATACTTTCTTTACAAAACATTTCCCATCACCATGCTGGAGTGGCTAATGAGACTTCGTGATGTTGCGCCCCACGTTGCTCCCCACATGCTGCCACTTGATTGGCTGAACGTGATACGCAACATCCGGGACTACCGTTCCGTTTGTTTCTGCCTTCTCACCATTAAATCGAGGTAAGGAGGAAATTGGCGCCTTAGCAGCCTGAATGTACAAAATTTATAGCCAGCTGCGTGCATTCCCTTTGGACGGTAATATTAAAAGACTCAATATCGCCATCTGCCGGCCGTTGGGCTATAGGCTGATGGTGCTCTGGGACCAGTGGAGGCTGCTGAGGGGAGGACAGCTCCTAATAATGTCTGGAACGGCAGAAATGGAATAAAGTCAAGCTATGTGTTTGATGTATTTGATACCATTCCACTCATTCCGCTCCAGCCGTTACCACGAGCCCTTCTCCCCAACCGCCGGTGCCTGGGACTGATGCTAATGATATAATGATACTAACTACTCTTTCTCTCTCTCTCGCACTCCCACCCTCTCTCTTTCTGTTTCTCTCTTTCTTTTCCCTGCTTTCTCTCTCTCTCTCGCTCTCCCTCTCCCTCCCACCCTCTCTCTTTCTGTTTCTCTCTTTCTTTTCCCTGCTTTCTCTCTCTCTCTCTCGCTCTCCCTCTCCCACCTTCTCTCTTTCTGTTTCTCTCTTTCTTTTCCCTGCTTTCTCTCTCTCTCTCGCTCTCCCTCTCCCACCTTCTCTCTTTCTGTTTCTCTCTTTCTTTTCCCTGCTTTCTCTCTTCTCTCTCTTTCTCTCTATAACTACATAACGAGGGAGAGTAGGGGTCACAAGGTGTTGGTCCTCGAAAGAGGTTAAAGTAATTTGTTTGTGTTAATGTTTCTGTGGTTGTCCAAGAAAGATACTTGGTTTTCCGAGAAAACGAAGCACCTTCTAAGGGTTGCTGATTGAGTTTAATTTGTGTCTGTCTGTGGATAATGCTAATGAACAGATACAATGTGCCCACATGATGATCCTGTTAATTAACAGTGTCTGCTGTAATTATGCTTCATTAGAATAACAGCAGTTATTCAGATGAAGGACTGTCGCAGGGGCCACTCATAGGATGCTTCCCAAATGCAGGGACCAGGGCTCTGGTCAAAAGTAGTGCACTATATAGGGAGTAAGATGCCATTTGGGACGCAGCCCTACCCTCACCATTTGTTTGCCTGTAAGAGAGACTGAGGTTGTCACACTCAACAATCAGGTCTGTGTTTCCCTACTCTGGTTCAGTCATCACACTCATCACCACAATTAAAGGTCTGTGATTAAAATGTTTTCCTGGAATTGAATGGAATCTAAAACATGCCTCCCACCCCCCTGTGCATCTGAGTACATTTGTACCAGAAAGGAGGGTAATTAGTGTGTGTGTGTGTGTGTGTGTGTGTGTGTGTGTGTGTGTGTGTGTGTGTGTGTGTGTGTGTGTGTGTGTGTGTGTGTGTGTGTGTGTGTGTGTGTGTGTGTTTGAATGCATGTGTGTGTGCGTAATTATAGCTTGTGGGATGCTAGCACCACACAGTTCAGAGTAGAGGGCATTGATATTGCATTTTGGGAACAGTGACTAAAAATGAGCAAACAACACAGAGCGGAGGTGAGGTGGGCTTTTAACTTCACAGAGCGGAGGTGAGGTGGGCTCTTAACTTCACAGAGCGGAGGTGAGGTGGGCTCTTAACTTCACAGAGCGGAGGTGAGGTGGGCTCTTAACTTCACAGAGCGGAGGTGAGGTGGGCTCTTAACTTCACAGAGCGGGGGTGAGGTGGGCTCTTAACTTCACAGAGCGGGGGTGAGGTGGGCTCTTAACTTCACAGAGCGGGGGTGAGGTGGGCTCTTAACTTCACAGAGCGGAGGTGAGGTGGGCTCTTAACTTCACAGAGCGGAGGTGAGGTGGGCTCTTAACTTCACAGAGCGGAGGTGAGGTGGGCTCTTAACTTCACAGAGCGGAGGTGAGGTGGGCTCTTAACTTCACAGAGCGGAGGTGAGGTGGGCTCTTAACTTCACAGAGCGGAGTTGAGGTGGGCTCTTAACTTCACAGAGCGGAGGTGAGGTGGGCTCTTAACTTCACAGAGCGGAGGTGAGGTGGGCTCTTAACTTCACAGAGCGGAGGTGAGGTGGGCTTTTAACATCACAGAGCGGAGGTGAGGTGGGCTCTTAACTTCACAGAGCGGAGGTGAGGTGGGCTCTTAACTTCACAGACCGGGGGTGAGGTGGGCTCTTAACTTCACAGACCGGGGGTGAGGTGGGCTCTTAACTTCACAGAGCGGAGGTGAGGTGGGCTCTTAACTTCACAGAGCGGAGGTGAGGTGGGCTCTTAACTTCACAGAGCGGAGGTGAGGTGGGCTCTTAACTTCACAGAGCGAGACAGAGAGAGAGGTGGAGGAGGAAGTCTTGAGCTGGGAGACGGTGCAGGGCAGATCAATATGTTTAATGTGGATGGATCCAGTTTAATGAGGATAATTCTGTACAGATCTGTGTGAAGAAGCTGGAGCAGATACACCACTGGCCAAGCAGGGAGAGAAGCTAAGGCCCTGACACTTACGCATTCTCATGTACACACGCGCACTCATTCACCCACTACCGGCAAAGCAGAGAGAGGGGCCAAGAGGATAAATCAATGGGAACAAAGGAAAAGTGTGGATAAACGGCGGTCAAGTTGGAAACAACGTTTGCTGTTTGTTTTCTGTTTCATGTATTTATTTATATATTTATGAATACATAAATATAGCGACTTCCTCTGTCCAGTGTCTGTGTTCTTTTGCCCATCTTAATCTTTTATTTTTATTGGCCAGTCTGAGATATGGCTCTTTATTTGCAACTCTACCTAGAAGGCCAGCATCCCGGAGTCGCCTCTTCACTGTTGACGTTGAGACTGGTGTTTTGCGGGTACTATTTAACGAAGCTGCTAGTTTAGGACTTGTGAGGCGTCTGTTTCTCAAACTAGACACTCTAATGTACTTGTCCTCTTGCTCAGTTGTGCACCGGGGCCTCCCAATCCTCTTTCTATTCTGGTTAGAGACAGTTTGCGCTGTTCTGTGAAGGGAGTAGGACACCGCGTTGTACGAGATCTTTAGTTTCTTGGCAATTTCTCGCATGGAATAGCCTTAATTTCTCAGAACAAGAATAGACTAATGAATTTCAGAAGAAAGTCTTTGTTTCTGGCCATTTTGAGCCTGTAATCGAACCCGCAAATGCTGATGCTCCAGATACTCAACTAGTCTAAAGAAGACCAGTTTTATTGCTTCTTTAATCAGGACAACCGTTTTCAGCTGTGCTAACATAATTGAAAAAGGGTTTTCTAATGATCAATTAGCCTTTTAAAATTATAAACTTGGATTAGCAAACACAACGTGCCATTGGAACACAGGAGTGATGGTTGCTGATAATGGGCCTTTGTACGCCTATGTAGATATTCCTTTAAAAATCAGTCGTTTCCAGCTACAATAGTCATTACAACATGAACAATGTCTACACTGTATTTCTGATCAATTTGATGTTATTTTAAATTGACATTTTTTAAAATGTTCTTATAAAAATAAAGACATTTCTAAGTGACCCCAAACTTTTGAACGGTAGTGTATATTTTTTTTAAATTAAGAATAAAACCAGAGAAGAACCACGATGAGAACACGAGAATGCAGGTCAGTACCAGTACCTTATTTAATGTGCAGAGGCACTAACAATTGACTAGTGGTAGGATACACATGTAAACAGGGCTGAAAAGAGACTAGTAGCTGGAATATATAAATACTGATGGTAATATACTAATGGTAAATCTACATGTAAACAGAAGTAATAGTGACCAGTAGCAGGATAAATAGATAAATACTAATGGTTATGGCAATCAATTTTCATTTTAGCAGCATTGTAGGTTGTGTCTGAGTGGGTAGAGACCTGTGCATGGGCATAGATTCACTGTGGATAGTCTGTGGGAGAGGGAGTGGTTGTTCGCCATTTAACAGTCTTATGGCCAGGGGATAGAAGCTGTTTGGGAGTCTGTTTGTCTGAGCCTTGATATACCGGTACCGCCTGTCGAATGGGAGCATGGAGAATAGTTCATGTCTCGGTTTCTGGGGTCTTTTCTGGGGTGTGAGAGGACCACGTTAAGTCTTCAGTGATGTGGACACCGAGGAACTTGAAGCTCTTGACCCTCTCCACTGTGGCCCCGTCGATGTGGAAAGGGGTGTGCACCCCCGAAAATTACCGTGAAGATGCCTGCCAGCTGGTCTGCATGCTCTGAGAATTCACCCTGGAATATCGTCTGGTCCTGTGGCCTTGTGAGTGTTGACCTTATGTTGGCCCCTGTCACTTTCGTCGTAATGTGGAAGAGAGGAGGACCAAGGCGCAGCATGAAGTGAATACATTCTTCTATTTATTAAAGAAGAAACGAAGAACACTTGACAAACTTACAAAACAACAAACGAACGTGACGCTATATATAAACAGTGCAGACACACGCAACTAACATATAGACAATAACCCACAACCCACAATACAAAACAGGCTACCTAAATATGGTTCCCAATCAGAGACAACGCAAAACACCTGTCTCTGATTGAGAACCATATCAGGCCAAACACATAGAAATAGACAAACCAGACATACAACATAGAATGCCCACTCAGATCACACCCTGACCAAATAAAACATACAAAGCAAACTATGGTCAGGGCGTGACAGCCCCGGAGAGCGAGATTACTCAGTCCTCTGAGACCGCGAGGACCCTCATGCACGGCTCTGTGTTGTTTTTGTCGAAGTGTTCATAAAATGCATTGAGTTCGTCTAGTAGAGAGCCATTGTTGGATAGATCACGTCTACCTTTGTAATCCACAATGGACTGTAGCCCCTGCCACGTGTCAAGCGTCGGAGCCGGTGTAATAGGATTCCACCATGTTCCTATATTGTCCTTTTTTGATGGATCTGCGGAGGTCATAGCGGGAGTTCTGGTATGTGTTCGTGTCCACAGCTGTCGCCTCAGAGTTGGCTGCAATGGCCCTATGTGTGTCTGTCCTTTAGCTTAGCGCGTACCTCAGTGTTAATCCAGGGCTTTTGATAGGGGAAGCAGTGAACCTTCACTGTGGGGACAAAGTCAGCAATGCTTTTCCTGATGAAACCCGAGGTGGTTAGCTCATCAACGCTATCGGTGGAGTCCCCAAAACATATTCCAGTCAGAGCTAGCAAACAGTCCTGTAACTTAGCCTCTGTTTCGGGGGACCATTTTTCTATGGAGTATGTCACAGGTACTTCATGTTTAAGCTTCTGTTCATTAACAGGAAGCAGGAGTATAGAGACATGATCTGATTTGCCAAGCTTGTTGTTGTTGTGGAATATATAGAGTGTGCCCTGAGGTGGAATATATACAGCATTCACGATAACAGATGAAAACTCTCTCGGGAAGTAGAAGGGTCGGCATTTGACCATCAGGTATTCCAAGACAGGTGAACAATAGGTAGAGACTTCCACTGCACTTCAGTCTGAACACCATCTGTTGTTGATAAAGAGACATACCCATACCCCTCTGGATTTCCTTGAATCCGGTGTCCTATCCGCTCAGTGAATGGAGAATGCATCCAATTGGATAGACAAGCTATCTTGTCTGAAAGCCATGTTTCAGAATAACAGAGACATGTTGTTAAATAACATGTTGCTGTTACGAGAGTCCTGTTGGTAGCAAATCTGCGATGGGAGGTCATCCATCTTATTATTAAGTGACTGTACATTGGCCAATAGAATGGAGGGAAGTGGTTGCCGGTATTCCCTTCGCCTTAGTATCAACAGAACACCCAATCTTTTGCATCTTATTCACCAGCGATTCCTCTTGGCTAGCCCAAAGATTGATTGGATCAGGGGTACATAAAGAGCACAGTGCGGATGGGTCGAAGTTGCAGCTGAAATGTAGGTTAGTAACTGCCAATCTGATGTTTTAAAGTTTTTGTCGTTCATAAGAAAGGATAGCAAATACATGTAGTACAAAAAGAGTAGAGATAAACGCCAAAGTTGGGTCGGAGCTCTCAAGACGGCAGCCATACAGTACGGCGCCATCTTATATTATGATATTGATGAGGTTACACAGTAGCTGTGGTATTGCTTGGCTGTGGTATTGTGTATAACTGCGGCTTTTAATGGATTCCTTCTTTCAGCCATACGCACATTTGCTTGCACAAATGCACACACACACACACACACACACACACACACACACACACACACACACACACACACACACACACACACACACACACACACACACACACACACACACACACACACACACACACACACACACACACACACACACACACACACACACACGGTTCTGCTCCTGTGCTGCTTTGTAGGAGGGCCGTGGGTGGCTCAAGAGGGAGCCAAAAAGAAATCTATCCAGCACGTAAGTCTTCAGGATATGCAGGCTTTAGTTCCAGCCCAGCACTAACACACCTGCTTTAGCTAATCAAGATTGATTGATAACCAATCAACTACTCTTCCAGACTACAGGAAGAGTAGCTGCTGCCATGGGGATTCATAATAAATACAAATACAATGTGTAATAAGGTGACTGTGCTGGGCTGATATTAAAGCACAACCTGTAGCTCTCCGGGATTGAAGAACAACCCAAAACACAATGTCAAAGAATACTAACATGTTCTGTTTGCATTTAATGTCTATGGAGATATACTTCACCTATCAGAATATAGACGTAGTCATGAGCGTAGTATGATTGATCATACAGTCCTGTCTGACACCTTGGATAAGTTGAGGTGATGATGTGAATAAAATAATGGGTACTAACACACACACACACACACACACACACACACACACACACACACACACACACACGCCCAAACACACACAAAGACATGCACACAGAAACACAAGCACACAGACAACAACAGCGCCTCTACAACCTCAGGCACTGAAGAAATTCGGCATGGCCCTCAAGACCCTCACAAACTTCTACAGATGCACCATTGAGAGCATTCTGTCGGGCTGCATCAAGCGCTGGCATGGTAACTGCACCGCCCTCAACTGAATGGCTCTCCAGAGGCTAAACGCTGCCTGCCCTTCCAGGACATTTACAGCACTCTGTGTCAAAGATCATCAAGGACCTCAGCCATCCGAGTCACGGTCTGTTCACTCTGCTACCATCTAGCAGACAGAGACAGTAAAGGTGCATCAAAGGAAGGAAAGGCTGAAAAACAGTTTCTATTTCCAGACCATCAGACTGTTGAACAGCGATCGCGCAATCTACTGTAGTAAGAGACAAAGATATACTGTAAGCTCACACACACACCTCATACACATGCAGACGCCTGTAATCACATATACACTCACACACACGCATATGTCCATACTCACAAACACACGCACATAGACAAACTCGCACACAGCGAACTCTGCTATCCCATGTACAGTAAATAGAAACATTAAACACTGGAACGTTTCTTTTATACTGCTTTACACGCCATGTATTCATACTTTATTCTTCACATAACTCATTCTAATATGCAGCGCATTCGGAAAGTAGTCAGACCCCTTGACTTTTTACACATTTTGTTACGTTACAGCCTTATTCTAAAATTGATTAAATGTTAAATCAATCAGCACACAATACCACATAATGACAAAGCAAAAACCGGTTTAGACATTTTTGCACATTTATTTATTTAATATGAAACTGAAATGTCAAATTTACATAAGTATTCAGACCCTTCACTCAGTACCTTGTTGAAGCACCTTTGGCAGCAATATCAGCTTTGAGTCTTCTTGGGTATGACGCTACGAGCTTGGCACACTCGTACTGCTTTCTACTGCTGCTCTTTAATTATTTGTTATTTTATTTTAATTGAATTGTTTACTTCTCTATTTTTTACTTAACACTTATTTTTATTAAAACGGCATTGTTGGTTAAAGGCTTGTAAGCATTTCACTGTAATGTCGACACCTGTGACAAATAACATTTGATTTGATTTGATGTGGGGAGTTTCTCCTATTATTCTCTGCAGATCCTCTCAAGCTCTGTCAGATTGGATGGGGAGTGTCACTGCACAGCTATTTTCAGGCCTCTCCAGAGATGTTTGATCGGGTTCAAGACCGGGCTCTGGCTGGGCTACTCAAAGACATTCAGAGACTTGTCCCGAAGCCACCCCTGCGTTGTCTTGGCTGTGTGCTTAGGGTCTTTGTTCTGTTGGAAGGTGAACATTCACCCCAGTCTAAGGTCCTGAGTACTCTGGAGAAGGTTTTCATCAAGGATCTCTGTACTTTGCGCCATTAATCTTTTTCTCGATCCTGAATAGTTTCCCAGTCCCTGCTGCTGAAAAACATCCCCACAGCATGATGATGCTGCCACCACCATGCTTCACCATAGAGATGGTGCCAGGTTTCCTCTAGGCATGACACTTGGTATTCAGCCCAAAGAGTTCAATCTTGGTTTCATCAGGTCAGAGAATCTTGTTTCTCATGGTCTGAGTCCTTTTGGTGCCTTTTGGAAAACTCCAAGCGGCTGTCATGTGCCTTTTACAGAGGGGTGGGTTCCGTCTGCCCACTCTACCATAAAGGCCTGATTGGTGGAGTGCTGCAGAAATGGGTGTCCTTCTGCAAGGTTCTCCCATCTCCACAGAGGAACTCTGGACCTCATTCAGAGTGACCATCAGGTTCTTGGTCAGCTCCCTGACTAAAGTCCTTCTCCCCCGATTGCTCATTTTGGCCGGGCGGCCAGCTCTAGGAAGAGTCTTGGTGGTTCCTAACTTCTTCCATTTAAGAATGATGGAGGCCACTGTGTTCTTGGGGACCTTCAATGCTGCAGAAATGTTTTGGTACTCTTCCCCAGACCTGTGCCTTGACACAATCCTGTCTCGGAGCTCTAAGGACATTTCCTTCGACCTCATGGCTTGGTTTTGGCTCTGACATGCACTGTCAACTGTGGGACCTTATATAGACAGGTGTGTGCCTTTCCAAATCATGTCCAATCAATTGAATTTACCAAAGGTGGACTCCAATCTAGTTGTAGAAACTGCCCAAGGATGATCAATGGAAACAGGATGCACCTGAGCTCAATTTCGAGTCTCATAGCAAAGGGTCTGAATACTTACATAAATAAGGTATTTATATATATACGTATATATATTATTATTTTTATTTCTTTACATTTGCAAGAATTTCTAAAAACCTGTTTTCGCTTTGTCATTATGGGGTATTGTGTGTAGATTGATGAAAAGGGGAAAAAAGTAATTGTGTCAATTTTAGTATGAGGCTGTAATGTAACAAAATGTAGAAAAAATGAAGGGGTCTGAATACTTTCTGAATGCACTGTATCTACTACTTTATATTGCATTTTGTTACACTATTTATACACTGGATTCTCGACATAGCTCACTCCAATTTATCTACCGCTCATATCATTCGAAGTATATATTTTTGGTGTGTATGCTAATAGATTGTATTTAGATTACTGAAACCGTGTTAGTTGGATTCATTCTGACATTTGTGATTTCTTGTTTTTTATTATAATTTGTGTTCTTGTTTGACAGTTTGCTATACTTTTAGGCGCTGGTAACACAAGCATTTCACTGCACCTGCTATAAATCTGCTAAACTGTATACGTGACCCTTAAACTTTGATTTGATTTGACACACACATACGCGCACGCACGCACACACACACACACACACACACACACACACACACACACACACACACACACACACACACACACACACACACACACACACACACACACACACACACACACACACACACACACAGAGATTATCACCTCCCTCCCCTGCTTCTCATCTCTCTCTAATCTTGTTCATCTCCTCCAAACAAGATTGATGTCCTGGGAACCACAAATCGATATTCCAGTTCCCCTGGGGAAGAAAATGTATCTGGGATGGGGAGCTGGTGGAAAGGCAGTTAGGTAGAATACTTCCCCCTAGGACATCACTCACACACACACACACACACACACACACACACACACACACACACACACACATCTAGTATATCACCCTCAGTCCCATTACCTGCTAATTAAGATGTGAATGATGTCCTCTGAGAGTGTGTGTGTGTGTGTGTGTGTGTGTGTGTGTGTGTGTGTGTGTGTGTGTGTGTGTGTGTGTGTGTGTGTGTGTCTTTGGTTTTGCTATCCTTGTGGGGATCCAAGGGTCTCACAAGGATTGTAAAACAAGGAAAATTCTGGGAAGTGGTCCCCATAGGGAAAAAGGCTATTTTACGCTTAGTTACGTTAAGGGTTAGGGGTACAATTACGGTTAAGGTTTGGGGTTAACGTTAGGGTTAAGCTTATAGCTCTGGTTAGGTTAAGGGTTAGGGGTTAGGGAAAATAGAATTTTGATTGTGAATCAATTGTTTGGTGCCCAAAAGGATAGTAAAACGAACATGTGCATCCGTGCGCTTGAATGCTGCTGAAAACGTCTTATCAAGATGAATACACAGTCAATGTCGCAATGACAATAAAAGATAAAAAATAAAAGCACATTACAGTCATATTTTAAACGTAGTGCCTCTAATTATCAAATCTTCATACCCAAAGTTCCCTCAAATATTTGCACTGGGCAAATTTTAGGTCTGCAGAGCGCAAACATGAATGTTATGAAAATTCGGCTCAAATTTCGGAGTGCGTTTACTGTGAACAAGGAGGCAGTACATGCTTTAAGTTAAAGTTTTAACAGTAGGCTACTGCTCTATCCATCAGCCTACAGTAGTAGAACATGTGTGGTGTTCAATGTAGGCCTACATTCCATGAGACTTTTGGAAAAAACTTGCAGGGCTTTAATATTGCAGATGTAATCGTCTCTATCATTTTCAATCCCCCAAATATGTTTTGGGGTACATATACAGTACGGCGGTTGGAACCAAAAATCTCAGATTTGGACTAATCAGACCAAAGGACAGATTTCCACTGTTCTAATGTCCATTGCTCGTGTTTCTTGGCCCAAGCAAGTCTCTTCCTCTTATTGGTGTCCTTCAGTAGTCATTTCTTTGCAGCAATTCGACCATGAAGGCCTGATTTTACACAGTCTCCATTGAACAGTTGATGTTGAGATGTGTCTGTTACTTGAACTCCGTGAAGCATTTGTTTGGGCTGCAATCTGAGGTGCAGTTAACACTAAGGAACTTATCCAGCAGAGATGACACTGGGTCCTCCCTTCTTGTGACGGTCCTCATGAGAACCAGTTTCATCATAGCGCTTGATGTTTTTTGAGACTGCACTTGAAGAAACTTTCAAAGTTCTTGACATTTTTCGCATTGACTGACCTTCATGTCTTAAAGTAATGATGGACTGTCATTTCTCTTTGCTTATTTGAGCTGTTCTTGCCATAATATGGACTTGGTCTTTTTACCAAATAGGGCTATCTTCTGTATACCACCCCTACCTTGTCACAACACAACTGATTGGCTGAAATGCATTAATAAGGAAAGAAATTCCACAAATTCACTTTTAAGAAGGCACACCTGTTAATTGGAATGCATTCCAGGTGACTACTTCATGAAGCTGGTTGAGAGAATGCCAAGAGTGTGCAAAGCTGCTATCAAGGCAAAGGGTGGCTATTTTGAAGAATCTCAAATATATTTTGTTTTGTTTAACACTTTTTTGGTTACTACATGATTCCATATGTGTTATTTCATAGTGCTGATGTCTACACTATTGTTCTACAATGTAGAAAATAGTCAAAATGAAGAAAAACCCTGGCATGAGTAGGTGTGTCCAAACTTTTGACTGGTACTGTATATATCTAACTGATGGGATGCATACACAATATGGACAGTATGTGGATGGACTATGTAGTATATCTGAAGAATAGTATATGTACAGCAATAGTTAAATAGGATACATACAGTACCAGTCAAAAGTTTGGACACACCTACTCATTCCAGGTGTTTTCTTTATTTTTAATAATTTATTAATGTAACGATAGTCATTTTCTTCCTCCTCCTCGGACGAGGAGAGGCGAGAAGGATCGGACCAATACGCAGAGTGGTTAGTTTCCATAGTGATTTAATATACAACAAAACAATATGCGATACAAAATAACAAAATAACTACCGTGACAGTCCCGTGTGGCAAAAACACTAACACAGGCACAAACACCCACAAAACACACGTGAAACCCCGGCTGCCTAAGTATGATTCTCAATCAGGGACAACGATTGACAGCTGCCTCTGATTGAGAATCATACCAGGCCGAACACACAAAATCCCAACATAAAAATCACACATCGACAACCCACCCAACTCACGCCCTGACCATACTAAATAAATACAAAAACAAGGGAAAACAGGTCCGGAACGTGACAATTAATTCTTTATTTCTACTATATTCTACATTGTATAATAATAGTGAAGACATCAACACTATGAAATAACACATATGGAATCATGTACTAACCAAAAATGTATTAAACATATATTTTATTTGAGATTCTTCAAAGTAGCCACCTTTTGCCTTGATGACAGCTCAGACAAATTATGCTACCCTCTGCCTATTGGCTACATAGCTTATTCAAGACAGTCTAAAACACTGCCCCTTTAAGACATAAAAAAAGCTCTTTATCTGACTTGCTTGTCAAAGGCCTAGACATGCACACATTGTGTGCTCTTGTAGGAAGGAACCACTCCCCCATTGTTAACTGGAAATTAGCTCTCACTGGGCTAATAACTCACTGACTAGCAAAGAATATGAACAAATGTAGACAGATGGCTAGATGCACCTCCGGCAACCAGGTCCCTGTCTCCAGTCCCTCATTTCGTCAGTCCTGCTTCCCTGCCCTGGACCCCCGCTCTACTTCTTCCTTGGATTCCGCTCCAGACCTGCTTACCCTGCCCCTACTCCCCTTGCCCCAGCTTCAGCTCCTGGTTCCCTGCTACCTGCCCGAGCTTCCCCGAGCCTGCACCCCATCTCCCCGCCGCTTTTCAATAAATACCTTAGCTACCTTATCCATGTCTCATCGTCTGAGTCTGCACTTGGGTTCACCTGCTCCACTCGTTGTCACGATCATCGTATTGTGGAAGAGAGGAGGACCAAGACGCAGCGTGATAACAATACATCTTCTTTTATTAACGAAAACGAACACGAAACGAACACTGACAAACTATACAAAAACAACAAACGACCGTGAAGCTATAAAACGAAAGTGCAGACACAAGCAACTAACGTAAAGACATAGACAATCACCCACAACCTACCTACTGACTATGGCTGCCTAAATATGGCTCCCAATCAGAGACAACGATAGACAGCTGTCTCTAATTGAGAACCAATCTAGGCAACCATAGACATACAAACACCTAGACTGAACACTACCCCATAAACATACAAAAACCCTAGACAATACAAAAACACATACATCCCCCATGTCACACCCTGACCTAACTAAAATAATTAAGAAAACAAAGATAACTAAGGCCAGGGTGTGACACCCGTGTAACAGTCCAGTTCAAAGTGAATGGTACAGATCCATATCTGTTAATGAATATTTGCGCATTGCCCTACTCAAGCTCTGATTAGTTATGGTGCACCGCTCTGTGTAGAATATGGGTCTGAGTCGTGCCTGTCTATGCAATAGAGTCCTACTCCGACGCGCTCTGCCTACAAGAACATTTCTTGCAAAGTTTGTTTTGCATACTAAGTCTTGCATAGTTTGTTTCGGTATGTTACATTGAAAGTGCTGATTCGAGCACAATTCCCACAGTAGAGCGAAACGTTGATATTGTTAACTAAAAGGGGAGCTTAGAGGGAACATTGCCCACACCTACATTTCACACCATGGCCACTTGAAAGCTTGGAAGACAAAATGCTTGTTCTAATTTCAATGCATTTAGATGTCATCCATGGATTACGACAAATATAGACCCACTGTACTCTACAGACACCTGAAACTGGATAAAAAGTTATTCTGACCTCTACCTACGCGTTTGGTTACCTAACGAGACCGTGGCCAGTGGATTTTGGTGCAACTCTTCAAAGTAGCTCGTATAGATTGTTTCCTGTTGGATTACTTATTTTAGACGTGAGTCAGGGTATTGTGCAACATCCAGCTCTTCAATAGCAAGACCTCGGAGTAGCAGCGGTAGCCTGAGATATGGGGGGAAATCACATTGTTGTATAAGCTAGGTCTAATATTGGGTTCTGTGGCTGACGCAATGAAGATACTTGAGTTCCATTTATGTAGATGGAGAGAAATAGAAAAGAGAGAGTGCTTTAATGATCATCAAAGGATACAGGATGTTTAGTTGTAATAGAGTCGTTATGACACACACACTTACACACGTGAACACACACGAATGTCACCTCGGAGTCTGTGTGTCCCGCCTGCCCACTCATTAACAGCAGACTTCGGCGCCGGTAGAGATGACTTGGCAGTGACACCACAAGAACCTCGACCAGTCAGTGTGTGTGTGTGTGTGTGTGTATATGTGAAGCAGCTTTTAAGAGGCACAAGGGTACACAGAACAAAACTGTGGTTTAGAATTGACTGTTGTTGATCATTGCGAAATGATGCTTTATCCACTTATAATTATCTCCCATTTTCATAATTCCATATCATGTCATTCCTTAATCAGATTAGCCCGATCAGAAGGTTAATTGGTAATGACATCACGACTCATTAGGAAGAATCTTTTGATAAGATTATTTTCCGACACGTTACACTGCAATTTGATCCCAGAGTGGACCTCTCTACCCATGATCCTTCACCTCTAGCAGCTGGGGTTCTGGAACTGAACCCTGATTACATCCGGCTGTTGTGGAATTGATATCCTGTTTAGTGTGAAACTGTCTGCCAATGAGGACAGGGTTTGTAAGGGAACCATTGCTGTGAGACAAGTGAAACAGCAACAATGTCTGTCAGACAGACACCCAGCTTGCAGTAAACAAACCAGCTGAGTTAGTAGAGCGAGACAATTAACAATAGAGTGTTTGTATTTGTTGCAAATTAAGTCAGAAAGACAAAGACACAGAGAGAGGAGAGGGGGAGAACAGTCACAGGTTGTTTGTTTGTTTTGGTGTGTGCGCATGTGTGTTTCAAATCAAATCACATTTTATTGGTCACATAGACATGGTTAGCAGATGTTGATGCGAGTGTAGCGAAATGCTTGTGCTTCTAGTACCGACAGTGCAGCAATATCTAACAAGTAATCTAACAATTCCACAACAACTACCTAATACACACAAATCTAAGTAAAAGAATGGAATAAGAATATATACTTTACATACAAATATATGGATGAGCAATAACCGAGCGGCATAGGCAAGATGCAATAGATGGTATAAAATACAGTATATACATATGAGATGAGTAATGCAAAGATATGTAAAACATTATTGTAGTGGCATTATTTGCTAGTGTGTGCGTGTGTACGTGTGCGTGCATATGTGCTTATGTGTGCATGTATGTGTGTGTTTGCGTGTGGTTCTGCTCTCTCGGCGAAGGCTGAATGGAGGTTTGAAGGCCCTAGCTGCCCTCCAGTAACCTCTCAGTGTTCTATACTGCTCAACCACACCACTCCAGCAAAGACAATAAACCCAACTCCCAAGAGTCTTGTTTCTCTCTCTCTCTCTCTCTCTCTCTCTCTCTCTCTCTCTCTCTCTCTCTCTCTCTCTCTCTCTCTCTCTCTCTCTCTCTCTCTCTCTCTCTCTCTCTCTCTCTCTCTCTCTCTCTCTCTCTCTCTCTCTCTCTCTCTCTCTCTCTCTCTCTCTCTCTCTCTCTCTCTCGATTCAGAGGGGTTGGGTTAAATGCGGAAGACACATTCCAGTTGAAGGCGTTCAGTTGTACAACTGACTAGGTATCCCCCGTTTCCTTTCCTTTCTCTCTCTCTCTCTCTCTCCCTTTCCTCTTTCTTGCTTTGTCTTTTCTCATTCTCATAATCCTTCCTATTCTTTCTTACTCTTCATACCTCCCTCCCACTAAACGTCATCCTCTGTAACTGCATATTTCTGCATATTTACTTTTCCAACCATACACACACACATATGAAGATAAAGGATGGATTTCATCACTGCCTCTTCTGTATGTAATGGAGTCAGGAACTCCCTCAGATATCCCCTGTGCTAGCAAGGTGTGTGTTTATGTGCATTACATGTGCGTGCGTGCATGTAGGGTATGAGTATCATTGGGGTTGAAGAGGACAGGAGAACAGTGAAACACTGACCTATAGATCTATAGAGTCAGATCAAACTAATGATCAGAGAGAGAAAGAGATGAAGAGTGTCATGCCCTGACCTTAGAGAGACTTTTTTATTCTCTATTTGGTTAGGTCAGGGTGTGACTTGGGTAGGCAAATCTATGGTTCTATTTCTTTGTTGGCCTAGTATGGTTCCCAATCAGAGGCAGCTGTGTATCGTTGTCTCTGATTGGGGATCATACTTAGGCAGCCCTTTTTCCCACCTTAGATTGTGGGATCTTGATTTTGTATAGTTACTGTGTAGCCTGCAGAACGTTACATTCGTTTATATATATATATATTTTTTGGTGTTCATCAAATAAAGAAAGATGTACGCTTACCACGCTGCACCTTGGTCTCATTCCAACAACGGACATGACAAAGAGAGAGAGAGAGAGACCATTTAGACTCCGTTTCCACCCGTCTTATGAACTCATGGTTACTTTTGTAACCACCGGTTCTCAGATAATACGAGTGAGATCACTTATGGGATTTGCGATAGGCGCATCATTACAGGAAGAATAAATCCCACAACGTCTGTCAGAGACAGGCAGGTCAAGTGGCAAGTGAGGTGAGCCCCGCTCTCCTTATAAGGCGCCACTCGCCCGCCCATTGGTTATTCTCAAGCATGTCTCTCTTCCCTGTAGGTACAGAAATGCCATGAAAATAAATTTGAGCTGATGAAGATGATCTCAAAACATATGATAATCTCCTAAACCTGTGTTTACCACAAACCTTATTTTCAGCGTTTATCCCCCCAAAACATTTTTTTTTAAACATTTCCATAGGCTTTGGCCAATGAGCCAAATCGGAGTTTGTGCCTACAGAAAGATGCAGAGAATCAGGATCAGAGAACCAGAGAACTAGGGTTACAAAAGTAATCTTGAGCTCTCCTTCAAATACTCGTTTCGATGTATCACTTATGGGATATGACCAACTCCGGTATCACAGATATGCTCTCCAAAGCCAGGGTAGTCTTCCAACAGTATCATCCCTCAGAGAGTGGGTGGAAAGCCACAAGCTCTAAGGCGAGACAATTATAATTATCGCTGACCTTAGGCATAAAGGCGGGTTTAGGTGACAAAGCTACCTTGGATAACTTTGGGGCAAACTTTAGGCACAAATGGTGGACTGACAGTGCATGCAGCTCGCTCACTAGCTTTGCAGAGGTAAGGGCAATCAGCAAAGATGTTTTAAAGGAGAGATATTTAATCTCCATGCTTTCCAGCCGGCTCAAAATGCTGCTGTGAAATAGCCTCGAGCACAATAGACAGGTCCCAGGACATGGCTAAAGGCATGGAGACTGGATGTAAGCGACACACTCCCTTCATAAAAAGACATAAGAGGGTGCTTCCCTAATGTGCCTTTTGAAAGGGGGTGCTGCAGAGAACAGCGATCACTAACCTTGATTCGGATGAAGATTTCTACATCAACTAGTCAGCAGCTGTGGTTGTACTGCTCATCCTGAACCAGGCTCTAATCCCCGGGACTCGAAAGAGGAAGAGACGGCTCAAGAGAGGCATACGAGCGGGCACCATGACGAGATTAGGTCGACAAGTAAATAAACCGCCTCTACCCTCCATTCTATTGGCGAACGTACAATCACTAGAGGACAAACTGGATGAGCTCTGTTTGAGACTATCCTACCAACGGAAACCGGAGAACTATAATATCCTATGTTTCTCTGAGTCGAGGCTGAACAAAGACATGGATAATATACAGTGGCTTCAGAAAGTATTCATACTTATTCCACACTTTTTTGTGTTACAGCCTGAATTCAAAATGGATGCACTATTTTTTTCTCTCACCCATCTACACACAATACCCCACAATGACAAGGTGCAAACATGTTTTTAGAAATGTTTGCACATTTATTGACAATGAAATACAGAAATATCTAATTTACATAACTATTCACACCCCTGAGTCAATACTTTATAGAAGCCCCTTTGGCAGCGATTACAGCTGTGAGATTTTCTGGTTAAGTTGCTAAGAGCTTTCCACGCCTGGATTGTGGCCAACATTTGCCCATTGTTCTTTTCAGAATTCTTTAAGCTCTGTCAAATTGGTTGTTGATCATTGCTAGAAAAGGTCTTGCCATAGATGTTCTAGTAGACTTAACCCCCCCTTAAGGATTACACCTTTTTTTTCAATTTTTGCCTAAAATGACACCCAAATCTAACTGCCTGTAGCTCAGAACCTGAAGCAAGGATATGCATATTCTTGATACCATTTGAAAGGAAAGACTTTGAAGTTTGTGGAAAAGTGAAATTAATGTAGGAGAATATAACACATTAGATCTGGTAAAAGATAATACAAAGAAAACATTTTTTTTTCAGGATCGGGGGACACACACACCGATCCTGTAGAGGTATTTAAGTCAAAACTGTAACTTGGCCACTCAGGAACATTCACTGTCTTCTTGGCAAGCAACTTCAGTGTAGATTTGGCCTTGTGTTTTAGGTTATTGTCCTGCTGAAAGGTAAATTAATCTCCCGGTGTGTAACGAACGTCGTCGGGAGAAGGAGAAGAGGACCAAGGTGCAGCGTGGTAAGTATTCATAATACGTTATTTTAATAAATATGAACACTCTAACAAAACAACAACACGACAAACGAACAGTCCTGTAAGGTGACGAAAAACACTAAACAGAAAATAATCACCCACAACTCAAAGTGGGAAAAACAGGCTACCTAAATATGGTTCTCAATCAGAGACAACGATAGACAGCTGCCTCTGATTGAGAACCACACACGGCCAAACACAAAGAAATAGACAACATAGAACACCAGACATAGAATGCCCACCCAAACTCACGCCCTGACCAACCAAAATAGAGACATAAAAAGGATCTCTACGGTCAGGGCGTGACACAGTGTCTGGTGGAAAGCAGACTGAACCAGGATTTCCTTTAGGATTTTGCCTGTGCTTAGCTCCATTCCATTACTTTTTATTCTGAAAAACTCCACAGTCCTTAACGATTACAAGCATACCTATAACACAATGTAGCTAGCCACTATACTTAAAAATATGGAGCGTGATACTCAGTAGTGTGTTGTATTGGATTTGCCCCAAACAAAACACTTTCTATTCAGGACATAACATTCATTTCTTTGCCACATTGTTAGCAGTATTAATTTAGAGCCTTGTTGCAAACAGGATGCAGCTTTTGGAATATTTTGTATTCTGTACAAGCTTCCTTCTTTTCACTCTGTCAATTGGGTTAGTGGCAGGTAGCCTAGTGGTTAGAGTGTTGGGCCAGTAACCAAAAGGTTGCTGGATTGGATCCCTGAGCTGACAAGGTAAAAATCTGTCGTTCTGCCCCTGAGCAAGGCAGTTAACCCACTGTTCCCTGGGTGTAGATTAAGGCAGCCCCCCGCACCTCTCTGATTCAGAGGGGTTGGGTTGAATGCAGAAGACACATTTAAGTTGAAGGCATTCAGTTGTACAACTGACTAGGTATCCCCATTTCCCTATTATTGTGGCATAACTACAATGTTGTTGATCCATCCTCAGTTTTCTCCTATTACAGCCATTAAACTATGTAACTGTTTTAAAGTCACCATTGGCCTCATGGTGAAATCCCGGAGCGGTTTCCTTCCTCTCCGTCAACGCCTGTATCTTTGTAGGGACTGGATGTATTGATACACAATCCAAAGTGTAATTAATAACCACCATGCTCAACTGAGAGACCTTACAGATAATTGCATGTGTGGTAGTCATTAACAAATCATGTTAAATACTGTTATTGCACACAGAGTCCATGCAATGTATTATGTGACTTGTTAAGCACATTCGTACTCCTGAAGTTATTTAGGCTTGGCATAACAAAGGAGTTGAATACTTATTAACACAAGACATTTCAGCTTTTCAATTTTAATTAGTTTGTACAAATTTCGAAAAACATAATTCCACTTTGACATTGTGGTATTGTTTAATTAGCTGAAATAAAAGATCCCAGAAACGTTCCAGATGCACAAAAAGCTTAATATTTCTCTCAAATTGTGTGCACATATTTGTTCACATCCCTGTTAGTGAGCATTTCTCCTTTGCCAAGATAATCCATCCACATGACAGGTGTGGCATATCAAGAAGCTGATTAAACAGTATGATCATTACACCTTATACTTATACTGGGGACAATAAAAGGCCACTCTAAAATGTGCAGTTTTGTCATACAACACAACACAATGACCCCAAGCATACTTCCAAAGTTGTGGCAAAATGGCTTAAGGACAACAAAGTCAAGGTATTGGAGTGGCCATCACAAAGCCCTGACCTCAATCTCATAGAAAATGTGTGGGCAGAACTGAAAAAGCATGTGCGAGCAAGGAGGCCTACAAACCTGACTTAGTTACACCAGCTCTGTCAGAAGGAATGGGCCTAAATTCACCCAACTATTGTGGGGAGCTTGTGGAAGGCTACCCGAAACGTTTGACCCAAGTTAAACAATTTACAGGCAATGCTACCAAATACTAATTGAGTGTATGTAAACTTCTGACCAACTGGGAATGTGATGAAAGAAATAAAAGCTGAAATAAATCATTCTCTCTACTATTATTCTGACATTTCACATTCTTAAAATAAAGTGTTGATCCTAACTGACCTAAGACAGGGAATTGTTACTATGATTAAATGTCAGGAATTCTGAAAAACTGAGTTTAAATGTATTTGGCTAAGGTGTATGTAAACTTCCGACTTCAATTTTATGCATGGTGACTGCAGGAATGTGCACCAGAGCTGTTGCCAGATAATTTAATGCCATAAGCCGCCTCCAATGTCGTTTTTGAGAATTTGGCAGTATGTCCAATCAGCTTCACAACCGCAGACCACGTGTAACTAGGCCAGCCCAGACCTCCACATCCGGCTTCTTCACCTGAGGGATCGTCTGAGACCAGCCACTCGGACAGCTGATGAAACTGTTTGTAATAAAGCCCTTTGTGGGGAAAAAATCATTCTGATTGGCTGGGCCTGGCTCCCCAGTGGGTGGGCCTGGCTCCCAGGCCCCTGCCCAGTGATGTGAAATCCATAGATTAAGGACTAATGAATTTATTTCAATTGACTGATTTCCTTATATGAACTGTAACTCAGTAAAATCTTTGAAATTGTTGCATGTTGCGTTTACCAGGAGAGTTTTAATCTAGATTTTCTTAGCTGTCTACAAACTGGTGCTGGCACTAAGACCGTACTCAACGAGCTGTATAGGGCCATAAGCAAACAAACAAATTCACATCCTCGTGGCTGGTGATTTGAATGTAGGAAAACCTCATTTCTACCAGTATATAACCTGTGCAACTAGAGGTGAAAAACCTCTAGATCACCTTTACTCCACACAGAAACACGTACAAAACTCTCCCTCGCCCTCCATTTGGCAAATCTGACCATAACTCTATCCTCTCGTTTTCTGCTTATACGCAAAAACTCAAACAGGAAGTACCAGTGATGCGCTTAATACGGTGGTCCGATGAAGCGGACGTTAAGCTACAGGACTGTTTCGCCAACACAGACTGGAATATATTATGGGATTCATCCGTTAACATTAAGGAGTTAACCAAATCAGGCACCGGCTTCATTAAAAAGTGCACCAACGATGTCATCCCCACAGTTTCCGTACGTACATATCCCAACCAGAAGACATGGATTACAACATCTGGACTAAGCTAAATCCAAGAGCTGCCGCTTTCAAAGAGAGGGACACTAATCCGGACACTTGTAAGAAATCTCACATTTTCAACCCTGACCCAATCTGTAATACTTAGAGTACATGTTTCAAGCAGACCACCATAGTCCCTGTGCCCAAGAACGCCAAGGTAACCTGTCTAAATAACTCTCGCCCCATAGAACTCACATCGATAGCCATTAAAAGCTTTGAAAGGCTGGTCATGGCTCACATCAACACCATCATCCCAGACATCCTGAACCCACTAGAATTCGCAACCCACAAATCCGCAGATGACGCAATCTCTATTGCACTCCACACTGTCCTCTCCCATATGGATAAGATAAGAGGAACACTTACGTGAGAATGCTGTTCATTGACTATATAGGGATATAGCATATAGGGAGGAGGTCAGTGATCTGGCAGTGTGGTGCCAGGATAACAACCTCTCCCTCAACGTCAGCAAGACAAAGGAGCTGATCGTGGACTACAGGAAACGGAGGGCCAAGCACGCCCCCATCCACATCGACGGGGCTGTAGCGGAGCGGGTCGAGAGCTTCAAGTTCCTCAGTGTCCACATCACTAAGGAATTACCATGGTCCACACACATCAATACAGTCATGAAGAAGGCACAACAATGCTTCTTCCCCCTCCGGAGGCTGAAAAGATTCGGCATGGGCACACAGATCCTCAAAAAGTTCTACAGATGCACTGGCTAGCGGCATCACCACTTGGTATGACAACTGCTTGGCATCCAACTGCAAGGAGGTACAGAGGGTAGGGGGTACTGCCTAGTACATTACTGGGGCCGAGCCCCCTGCCATTCAGGACCTCTATACATATGTTGCTGATTCTGTTAATTATCTATATAGTTGCCTAATAATAATAATAATTTATTAAACTTTTATAGCGTTATTAATTACATAAAGAAATGTCAAAGTGCTGTAAAAAGTCACTTTATCCCTCCTATACAGTTGAAGTCGGAAGTTTACATACACCTTAGCCAAATACATTTAAACTCAGTTTTCACAATTCCTGACATTTAATCATAGTAAAAAACCTTTATCGTCCAAACATAATGATGGTCATTATGGCCAAACAGTTCTATTTTTGTTTCATCAGACCAGAGGACATTTCTCCAAAAAGTACGATCTTTGTCCCCATGTGCAGTTGCAAATCGTAGTCTGGCTTTTTTATGTGGTTTTGGAGCAGTGGCTTCTTCCTTGCTGAGTGGCCTTTCAGGTTATGTCGATTTAGGACTCGTTTTACTGTGGATATAGATACTTTTGTACCTGTTTCCTCCGGCATCTTCTCAAGGTCCTTTGCTGTTGTTCTGGGATTGATTTGCACTTTTCGCACCAAATTACATTCATCTCTAGGAGACAGAATGCGTCTCCTTCCTGAGCGGTATTCGTGGTCCCATGGTGTTTATACTTGCGTACTATTGTTTGTACAGATGAACGTGGTACCTTCAGGCGTTTGGGAATTGCTCCCAAGGATGAACCAGACTTGTCTACAATTTTTTTTCTGAGGTCTTGGCTGATTTCTTTTGATTTTCCCATGATGTCAAGCAAAGAGGCAGTGAGTTTGAAGGTAGGCCTTGAAATACATCCACATGTATACCTCCAATTGACTCAAATGATGTCAATTAGCCTATCAGAAGCTTCCATGACATCATTTTCTGGAATTTTCCAAGCTGTTTAAAGGCACAGTCAACTTAGTGTATGTAAATGTCTGACCCACTGGAATTGTGATACAGTGAATTATAAGTGAAATAATCTGTCTGTAAACAATTGTTGGAAAAATGACTTGTGGCATGCACAAAGTAGATGTCCTAACCGACTTGCCAAAACTATAGTTTGTTAACAAGAAATTTGTGGAGTGGTTGAAAAACTAGCTTTAACGACTCCAACCTAAGTGTATGTAAACTTCCGACTTCAACTGTATGACCCACTGGAGACCCATATCTAGCTCAATTACCCCATACCCCTGCACATCGACTCAGTACTGGGTATTTTGTGTATATAGCCAAGTTACCGTTACTCATTGTGTATTTATTCCTTGTGTTATTATTTGTATTTATTTCCATTTTTTTCGCTCTGCATTGTTGGGAAGGGCTCGTAAGTAAGTATTTCACTGTTGAATTGGTTGTTGTCGAAGCCTATATGACTGGCCAAGATAGCGGCTAAATAAACCTTTACCATGGAGAAAGCCTTCCCTCTGTCCCAAAGGTCCTGCAAAAAGCAGAGAACATTGGATACGGAGAATTGGTAAGGAGTGATCTGCCTTAGGTCACACCACTTCTCAAAAATGCGCCACTTGTTTCCATACAGTGAACATGTAATGTGAAGGGGCTCTGGCACTCTGGATAGTCTCAACATCTTTGATTGGTACAGTAAGCCTGTCGCATCCAGATTCATCCTCTCACGGGCCAGGCCCAGAGGGCCATGGTATCTGGGTGAGGGTGGAAGATCTCTTCGTTTGCTTGGGTTCAGCAGATCCCTACTTAACGGTGGCTGCCAGGCCTCGTGGTAAAGCAGGAGAGTGATTTCTGCTACCAAGAGTTTCCCTGGTCTTCGAGGGGCTACTAAGACGAGGGATAGGCCTTGCTCCCTTACTCCGGCTAGAGTGGGGAGTATTTAATCCCATGTCTCGCAATAGTGACAGCAAGCACAAAGCTTTTGTACTTTACATGTTCTAAAGAAATGACGTTGAATTTATCAAAAATATGTCATATGTTCTGCGTTATTAAGGTCTTTAGTATGATTCAGAGAAGTTTCATATGATTTGTTGAAATGGTCACAAGACTACAAGCATATTTCTCCAAGGTGTACTTTTACAGATTCATTTGTCACCAGATGTCTGCATTCAACAGCTTAAAAAACAAATATATTGTTGACATTTAAAAATATTTTCTTTGTAAATAAAATGTTTAAAGGATATAGTGATATATATATATAAAGGGAAAGGGGACATTAAGGTGAAGCAGTCCTCTAAAGACACAAAAGACAATAATACAAGAAACAACACTTCTATTGCCTCTCCCTCTATGATACGCACTTCCGGGTTGGAGCGAGTAGTTGCATTCCGCTTCGCTCCACAGGTAGTATTACATTTCATTTCATTACAGTACAACAGTTTGATTTGTTTGATCTTAGCTGGCTACATAGCCGTCTTTGTATCCAAGATAATTGTGTAGTCTAGAGTAATTGTCGAGGTTACCTAGCCAGCTACACTTTCAAACAAAGTCAACAACGCAGCCACTGCTAGCTAGCCTATTTCACCAGCCAGCAGTACTATATCATTTTAGTCAATAAGATTTTTTGCAACGTAAGCTTAAACTTTCTGAACATTCGAGACGTGTAGTCCACTTGTCATTCCAATCTCCTTTGCATTAGCGTAGCCTCTTCTGTAGCCTGTCAACTATGTGTCTGTCTATCCCTGTTCTCTCCTCTCTGCATAGACCATACAAACGCTTCACACCGCGTGGCCGCTGCTACTCTAACCTGGTGGTACCAGCGCGCACGACCCACGTGGAGTTCCAGGTCTCAGGCAGCCTCTGGAACTGCCGATCTGCGGCCAACAAGGCAGAGTTCATCTCAGCCTATGCTTCCCTCCAGTCCCTCGACTTCTTGGCACTGACGGAAACATGGATTACCAATGATAACACTGCTACTCCTACTGCTCTCTCCTCGTCTGCCCACGTGTTCTCGCACACCCCGAGAGCTTCTGGTCAGCGGGGTGGTGGCACTGGGATCCTCATCTCTCCCAAGTGGACATTTTCTCTTTCTCCCCTGACCCATCTGTCTATCGCCTCCTTTGAATTCCATGCTGTCACAGTTACCAGCCCTTTCAAGCTTAACATCCTTATCATTTATCGCCCTCCAGGTTCCCTTGGAGAGTTCATCAATGAGCTTGACGCCCTGATAAGTTCCTTTCCTGAGGATGGCTCACCTCTCACAGTTCTGGGTGACTTTAATCTCCCCACGTCTACCTTTGACTCATTCCTCTCTGCCTCCTTCTTTCCACTCCTCTCCTCTTTTGACCTCACCCTCTCACCTTCCCCCCCTACTCACAAGGCAGGCAATACGCTTGACCTCATCTTTACTAGATGCTGTTCTTCCACTAATCTCATTGCAACTCCCCTCCAAGTCTCCGACCACTACCTTGTATCCTTTTCCCTCTCGCTCTCATCCAACACTTCCCACACTGCCCCTACTCGGATGGTATCGCGCCGTCCCAACCTTCGCTCTCTCTCCCCCGCTACTCTCTCCTCTTCCATCCTATCATCTCTTCCCTCTGCTCAAACCTTCTCCAACCTATCTCCTGATTCTGCCTCCTCAACCCTCCTCTCCTCCCTTTCTGCATCCTTTGACTCTCTATGTCCCCTATCCTCCAGGCCGGCTCGGTCCTCCCCTCCTGCTCCGTGGCTCGACGACTCATTGCGAGCTCACAGAACAGGGCTCCGGGCAGCCGAGCGGAAATGGAGGAAAACTCGCCTCCCTGCGGACCTGGCATCCTTTCACTCCCTCCTCTCTACATTCTCCTCTTCTGTCTCTGCTGCTAAAGCCAATTTCTACCACTCTAAATTCCAAGCATCTGCCTCTAACCCTAGGAAGCTCTTTGCCACCTTCTCCTCCCTCCTGAATCCTCCTCCCCCTCCTCCCCCCTCCTCCCTCTCTGCGGATGACTTCGTCAACCATTTTGAAAAGAAGGTCGACGACATCCGATCCTCGTTTGCTAAGTCAAACGACACCGCTGGTTCTGCTCACACTGCCCTACCCTGTGCTTTGACCTCTTTCTCCCCTCTCTCTCCAGATGAAATCTCGCGTCTTGTGACGGCCGGCCGCCCAACAACCTGCCCGCTTGACCCTATCCCCTCCTCTCTTCTCCAGACCATTTCCGGAGACCTTCTCCCTTACCTCACCTCGCTCATCAACTCATCCTTGACCGCTGGCTACGTCCCTTCCGTCTTCAAGAGAGCGAGAGTTGCACCCCTTCTGAAAAAACCTACACTCGATCCCTCTGATGTCAATAACTACAGACCAGTATCCCTTCTTTCTTTTCTCTCCAAAACTCTTGAACGTGCCGTCCTTGGCCAGCTCTCCTGCTATCTCTCTCAGAATGACCTTCTTGATCCAAATCAGTCAGGTTTCAAGACTAGTCATTCAACTGAGACTGCTCTTCTCTGTGTCACGGAGGCGCTCCGCACTGCTAAAGCTAACTCTCTCTCCTCTGCTCTCATCCTTCTAGACCTATCGGCTGCCTTTGATACTGTGAACCATCAGATCCTCCTCTCCACCCTCTCCGAGCTGGGCATCTCCGGCAAGGTCCACGCTTGGATTGCGTCCTACCTGACAGGTCGCTCCTACCAGGTGGCGTGGCGAGAATCTGTCTCCGCACCACGTGCTCTCACCACTGGTGTCCCCCAGGGCTCTGTTCTAGGCCCTCTCCTATTCTCGCTATACACCAAGTCACTTGGCTCTGTCATATCCTCACATGGTCTCTCCTATCATTGCTATGCAGACGACACACAATTAATCTTCTCCTTTCCCCCCTCTGATAACCAGGTGGTGAATCGCATCTCTGCATGTCTGGCAGACATATCAGTGTGGATGACGGATCACTACCTCAAGCTGAACCTCGGCAAGACGGAGCTGCTCTTCCTCCCGGGGAAGGACTGCCCGTTCCATGATCTCGCCATCACGGTTGACAACTCCATTGTGTCCTCCTCCCAGAGTGCTAAGAACCTTGGCGTGATCCTGGACAACACCCTGTCGTTCTCAACTAACATCAAGGCGGTGACCCGTTCCTGTAGGTTCATGCTCTACAACATTCGCAGAGTACGACCCTGCCTCACGCAGGAAGCGGCGCAGGTCCTAATCCAGGCACTTGTCATCTCCCGTCTGGATTACTGCAACTCGCTGTTGGCTGGGCTCCCTGCCTGTGCCATTAAACCCCTACAACTCATCCAGAACGCCGCAGCCCGTCTGGTGTTCAACTTTCCCAAGTTCTCTCACATCACCCCGCTCCTCCGCTCTCTCCACTGGCTTCCAGTTGAAGCTCGCATCCGCTACAAGACCATGGTGCTTGCCTACGGAGCTGTGAGGGGAACGGCACCTCCGTACCTTCAGGCTCTGATCAGGCCCTACACCCAAACAAGGGCACTGCGTTCATCCACCTCTGGCCTGCTCGCCTCCCTACCTCTGAGGAAGTACAGTTCCCGCTCAGCCCAGTCAAAACTGTTCGCTGCTCTGGCACCCCAATGGTGGAACAAACTCCCTCACGACGCCAGGTCAGCGGAGTCAATCACCACCTTCCGGAGACACCTGAAACCCCACCTCTTTAAGGAATACCTAGGATAGGATAAAGTAATCCTTCTAACCCCCCCCCTCCCCCCCCTTAAAAGAGTTAGATGCACTATTGTAAAGTGGTTGTTCCACTGGATATCATAAGGTGAATGCACCAATTTGTAAGTCGCTCTGGATAAGAGCGTCTGCTAAATGACTTAAATGTAATGTAAATGTATAGTTTACATACAGTGGGGATCATAAGTATTCACCCCCCTTGGTTTTCTTTTCACATTTTATTGCATTACAAAGTGGGATTGAAATGGATTTAATTGTGATGTTTTGCCATTGATCTACACCAAAATACTCCATAATGTCAAAGTTAAAAAGAGAATTCTTCAAAATTCAACAAATTACTTTCATAAAAATTAAATATCTAAAAAAGAGTTGTTGTGTAAGTATTCACCCCCTTTGTTTAGGCAGGCCTAAATTACTTTAGGAGTAAAATGTGGCTTAACAAATCACGTAATACTCTGTGTGAAATAATAGAGATTGACATTATTTTTTCATTACTTCCCCTGTACCCCATACCTACAACATCTGTAAGGTCCCTCAGTCCAGTATTGAATTTCACAGAAGCACAGATTCAACTACAAAAACCAGGGAGCTCAAAAGCTTCATAAAGAAGGGCAGTGATTGGTTGATGGGTAACAATAACAAATCAGACATTGAATAACTCTTTAAGCTTTAGGTAATAGTCTATGGAATCAGTGATCATTTTATTATATTTAGCACAAGGAGGATTTTTAAAGATATATTTAAGTGTCACAAAACCGTTAGAATCAGAGGACTCAAAAAATACTGTGTAGAAAAGTTTAGGGAGGAAGTGGGTAAAATTGACTGGTCACCTGTGCTAGATAGTGTCGGGGTAGACAGTGCCTGGGAAGCCTTTAAATGTAGATTCCTTGATGTGTTGAATGTGATGGCTCCCATTAGACGGGTCAGGGTAAAGCAGAGATCTAGCCCTTGGTTTAATCATGAGATTCTAGAATCTATCCAAGCAAGGAATAAGGCCTTTAAGAAATGTAAGAACTCTCAAGAGCAGCATGATTTTGTCCTATATAAACGTCACAGAAATGAAGTACAGAGCAGGATGGATGAAGCTAAGAGGGGTTACTTTGCTGAGAAAATAATTGAAAACAAAAATGACCCTAAAAAGCTTTGGAAATCATTTAAGGAACTAGGCTGTAGTAGTACTACCAAAAACAAACTAAACAGTATTGAACTGAACATCAAAGGGGAGATGGTATATGAAAAGGCAGAGGTTGCCAATGAATTCAACTCTTTTTTTACTTCTGTTGCCAGCAAGCTGGTTAGCCAGCTGCCCTCCAGTTCTGGTTTGTATGGAAGCAACCA
Organism: Salvelinus namaycush; assembly: GCF_016432855.1. Taxonomy (NCBI): domain Eukaryota; kingdom Metazoa; phylum Chordata; class Actinopteri; order Salmoniformes; family Salmonidae; genus Salvelinus; species Salvelinus namaycush. Next base: position 10,549,105 of record NC_052332.1, on the reverse strand, counting down.
AGTCCAGAAGTATTATGTAGAGTTAGGGGTTCAGCCAAACTCTTTTTATTTTTCAAAGGCAGCAACAGCCAAAATAGTCAGTATGTTGGCAGAGCTTAAATGCTCCAAAGCCACAGGCCTGGATAATATTCCTGCAAGGTTTCTAATAGATTCTGCTGAGCAAATTGGCCCTTGTATTACGCATATTGTTAATCTCTCTCTTGAACAAGGCACCTTTCCCAGGGACATGAAACAAGCTAAAGTTATACCTCTGTATAAGAAGGGGATAAAGTATGACCCTGGGAATTATAGGCCTGTATCTATCCTCTGTGTAACATCAAAGATCATGGAGAGAATTGTACATGAGCAAATGTATGAATATGTTAACAAACAGGGTCTAATGTATGATTTTCAGTTGGGTTTTAGAAAAACATACTCCACTGATTCATGTCTACTTTACTTGACTGACTTCATCAGGAAAGAGATTGATGAGGGAAATCTGTGTGGAATGGTACTGCTTGACCTACAGAAGGCCTTTGATACAGTTAACCACTGTCTCCTAATCTCCAAACTGGAGGCACTGGGGTTAAGCAGTATCCCTCTAGGCTGGGTAAAGTCCTATTTATCAGGAAGGGAGCAAGTAGTAGAGGTTAATGGTTCACTGTCTCAGGCAAAACCAATGAGTTGTGGCGTTCCGCAGGGGAGCGTGCTTGGGCCTCTGCTGTTTTTATTGTATATTAATGATATAAAAGATGCTTGTTCTTTCTGTCTTTTTCTTCATGCGGATGACTCTACACTTCTGGTGTCTCACAAAAGTAAAACTATGTTGGGGAGCATACTTAGCACAGAGCTTCCTAACATTAGCAAATGGCTTGGAGATAATAAGTTATCTCTGCACTTAGGGAAAACTGAAGCAATTATTTCTGGATCCAGACCTAAATTGTGTAGGTTGTCTGAAATCAGAGTGGAGTTAGGGGGTGAGGTGCTGACTACTAAAACCCCTGTTAGCTACTTGGGATGTATCCTTGATGGAAGCTTTGGAGGTGTGAGCATGGCCAATAAGGAGCTAGGGAAGGTTAATGCCAGGATTAAGTTTTTGGCTAGAAAGTCCAAGCTGCTTGATAAGGACTCCATGAAAGTGCTAGCTACTGCCATCATTCAATGCCATTTTGACTATGCTAGTACTTCCTGGTTTGGGGGCTTATCTAAACTTATGAAGGGGAAGCTCCAGATAGCCCAGAATAAGTTGATCAGGGTAGTTTTGAAGGTGAGTCCACATACTCACATAGGCAGGAGCTACTTTCAGGAACTAAACTGGCTGCCTTTTGAGGCTAGGGTGTCTCAGATTAGACTAGGTTTGGTTTACAGGAGTATTTATGGTCCTGCGCCCAGATATTTAAGTGATTACTTTCCTCGTGTTAGGGATGCACACAATCCCAGCACCAGATCAGGTGTTGCTGATGTGTGCTTATACAGGTTCAGGAGTAATGCTGGGAAAGGTACTTTCTTGTATACTGGAGCCTCAGAGTGGAATGAGTTGCCTCTGCCCATAAAAACGACGTCCTCTCTGGACAGCTTTAAAAATAAAGTAAAAATATGTTTGATGTCCTCTGTGCCCATATCAATGACCCCTATGATGTAACTGGAATTATGAGATAGATGTTCTTCTTTTATGTTTTTGTTTTATTATTTCACTGCCATACTGTGTTTGATCTTGTATAGTCATCTTGTCTCAAGAGGACCACAATGGAAATAAGTCACAGACTTTATTGTGTGTTATCCTCGATGATTTTATTCATGTGCATGTATGGCTTTTAAGTTTTATGTGTGCTTGTTTTTTAAAATGGTTGAATTAATAAACTAAACTAAAAGCATGGTCAAGTTAAAAATTATGCTGTGGATGATGTATTTAACCAGTCTTCTGAACTGAGCTGCATGACAGGAAGGAAACTGCTCAGGGATGTCACCATGAGGCCATTGGGGATTCTAAAACAGCTACATAGTTAAATCGCTGTGACGGGAGAAATCTGAGGATGGATCAACAACATTGTAGTTGCTCCACAATAATGACCCAAATGACAGAGTAAAAAGAAGAACACAAATATACAGAATATGTCACACTGTAACGGCATTCCTCCTCCTCTTCATACGAAGAGGAGGAGTAGTGATTCGACCAAAGTGCAGCGGGTTGTGAATACATAATGATTTATTAAAGACAAGACAAAAAACGAACTATACTTGACTAACTAACAAAATAACAAAACGGAGTGTAGACTGACCTAAACCATGAGAACTTACAATTAACACGAAGCACGTAGGAACAGGTACAGACTATAACAAACGAATGAACAAACGCTACAGTCCCGTGTGGTGCGCAGACACAGACACGGACGACAATCACCCACAAACAAACAGTGAGAACAACCTACCTTAATATGACTCTCAATCAGAGGAAACGTCAAACACCTGCCTCTAATTGAGAGCCATACCAGGCAACCCCAAAACCAACATAGAAACAGAAAACATAGACTGCCCACCCAAAACTCACGCCCTGACCAATAAACACATACCAAACAACAGAAAACAGGTCAGGAACGTGACAGAACCCCCCCCTCAAGGTGCGAACTCCGGGTGCACCCCTACAACTCAAGGGGAGGGTCTGGGTGGGCATCTGTCCGCGGTGGCGGCTCCGGCGGTGGACGAGGACACCACTCCACCACTGTCTTTGTCCCCCTCCTTAGCGTCCTTTGAGTGGCGACCCTCGCCCCCGACCATGGTCCAGGAACCTTCACTAAGGCCCCTCCTACATAGAGGAGACAGCTCAGGACAGAGAGGTAGCTCAGGACAGAGAGGTAGCTCAGGACAGAGAGGTAGCTCAGGACAGAGAGGTAGCTCAGGACAGAGAGGTAGCTCCGGACAGAGAGGTAGCTTAGGACAGAGGGACAACTCTGTACTAATGGCAGCTCCGGACTGAGTGGCAGCTCCGGACTGGGTGGCAGCTCCGGACTGGGTGGCAGCTCCGGACTGAGTGGCAGCTCCGGACTGAGTGTCAGCTCATGACTGGAGGGCAGCTCATGACTGGAGGGCAGCTCATGACTGGAGGGCAGCTCATGACTGGAGGGCAGCTCATGACTGTAGGGCAGCTCATGACTGGAGGGCAGCTCATGACTGGAGGGCAGCTCATGACTGGAGGGCAGCTCATGACTGAAGGGCAGCTCATGACTGTAGGGCAGCTCATGACTGTAGGGCAGCTCATGACTGGCTGGCGGCTCTGGCAGCTCCTGACTGGCTGGCGGCTCTGGCAGCTCCTGACTGGCTGGCGGCTCTGGCAGCTCCTGACTGACGGACGGCTCTAGCGGCTCCTGACTGACGGGCGGCTCTAATGGCTCGGGACAGACGGGCGGCTCTAATGGCTCGTGGCAGACGGATGGCTCAGAAGGCGCTGGGCAGACGGATGGCTCAGAAGGCGCTGGGCAGACGGATGGCTCAGAAGGCGCTGGGCAGACGGATGGCTCAGAAGGCGCTGGGCAGACGGATGGCTCCGAAGGCGCTGGGCAGACAGATGGCTCCGAAGGCGCTGGGCAGACAGATGGCTCCGAAGGCGCTGGGCAGACAGATGGCTCAGACGGTGCTGGGCAGACGAGCAGTGCAGGCGGCGTTGGGCAGACAGCCGACTCTGACCTGCTGAGGCGCACAGTAGGCCTGGTGCGTGGTGCCGGAACTGGTGGTACCGGACTGGAGACACGCACCTCAAGGCTAGTGCGGGGAGCAGGAACAGGGCACACTGGACTCTCGATGCGCACTATAGGACTGGTGCGTGGTACCGGAACTGGAGGTACCGGGCTGAGGGCACGCACCTCAGGGCGAGTACGTGGAGAAGGAACAGTGCGTACAGGGCTCTGAGGACGCACATGAGGCTTGATGCGTGGTGCAGGCACTGGTGGTACTGAGCTGGGGCGGGAAGGTGGCGCCGGATATACCGGACCGTGTAGGCGTACTGGCTCCCTTGAGCACTGAACCTGCCCAACCTTACCTGGTTGTATGCTCCCCGTCGCCTGACCAGTGCGGGGAGGTGGAATAACCCGCACCGGGCTATGTAGGCGAACCGGGGACACCATGCGTAAGGCTGGTGCCATGTAAGCCGGCCCGAGGAGACGTACTGGTGGCCAGATATGTAGGGCCGGCTTCATGACATTTGGCTCAATGCCCAATCTAGCCCTACCAGTGCGGGGAGGTGGAATAACCCGCACCGGGCTATGAACACGTACAGGAGACACCGTGCGCTCTACTGCGTAACACGGTGTCTGCCCGTACTCCCGCTCTCCACGGTTAGCCTGGGAAGTGGGCGCAGGTCTCCTACCTGCCCTCGGCCCACTACCTCTTAGCCCCCCCCCAAGAAATTTTTGGGTAGTACTCACGGGCTTTTCGGGCTTCCGTGCTAGACGCGTCCCCTCATAACGCCGGTTCCTCTCTCCGGTTTCCTCCGCTCTCCGAGCTGCCTCCAGCTGTTCCCATGGGAGGCGATCCTTTCCAGCCAGGATCTCCTCCCATGTGTAGCAACCCTTACCGTCCAAAACATCCTCCCATGTCCATTCCTCCTTCTTGCGCTGTCGTTGCTGTCCGTTAACCCGCTGCTTGATCTGGGTTTGGTGGGTGATTCTATAACGGCATTCCTCCTCCTCTTCATACGAAGAGGAGGAGTAGTGATTCGACCAAAGTGCAGCGGGTTGTGAATACATAATGATTTATTAAAGACAAGACAAAAAACGAACTATACTTGACTAACTAACAAAATAACAAAACGGAGTGTAGACTGACCTAAACCATGAGAACTTACAATTAACACGAAGCACGTAGGAACAGGTACAGACTATAACAAACGAATGAACAAACGCTACAGTCCCGTGTGGTGCGCAGACACAGACACGGACGACAATCACCCACAAACAAACAGTGAGAACAACCTACCTTAATATGACTCTCAATCAGAGGAAACGTCAAACACCTGCCTCTAATTGAGAGCCATACCAGGCAACCCCAAAACCAACATAGAAACAGAAAACATAGACTGCCCACCCAAAACTCACGCCCTGACCAATAAACACATACCAAACAACAGAAAACAGGTCAGGAACGTGACACACACCCTGATCTGTTTCACCTGTCTTTGTGCTCGTCTCCACCCCCCTCCAGGTGTTGCCTATCTTCCCCATTATCCAGAATGTATTTATACCTGTGTTCTCTGTTTGTCTATTGCCAATTCATTTTGTTTGTCAAGCCTACCAGCATTTTACCCTTGCTGTCTTGTTCTAGTTTCTGCCTGCCCTGACCTTGAGCCTGCCTGCCGTTCTATACCTTGTCACACCACCCTGGATTATTGACCTCTGCCTGCCCTGACTCTGAGACTGCCTGCCATTCTGGACCTTTTGGACTCTGATCTGGATTACTGACCTCTACCTGCCCTTGACCTGTCATTTTGCCTGCCCTTGTTCCAGTAATAAACTTTTGTGTAGACACACTTCTATTGCCCATTAAAATCCTTTCTGGCAGCAGTTTGTGGTAGGAAGAAAAGTGAATGGGGCTGGGGCACATGTGTTATACTACTGTACTATGAGTTTATATGAAATGATTAGCGTCCAGGTCAGAGGTCATAGGACTAAGATATGCAAATAACAGGGCTGGGGTGTGCAGCATAAAAAAAGCTTACTGTTGGTGACTTTGGGAATACAGCCCATTGTGATCGAGAATAAAACATACTTTTCAATATTATTTTTCAAAAAGCAACATGGATTACACGTAAGGGTTACTAATGGAATAAGACTTGCATAGTGGCATGTCTGGGTAGAATATGGGAACAAATTAGTTAGGCATAGTGGAGGAAAAACGTAGAGCAACACCCTTGGTGAAGGGTGTGCCAGTGCATCTACCCCTAGTGGTGTGTTTCCTGCTAGCGCAAAGAACACCGGGCAGTGTGTGTCTTTGTGCTATGCCAAGACATCTAAGGTGGCTCAACCATATCTCTCCCAGATCTGGTTCACCACTTGGGAATGGAGTCTCCAATCCCGTGGACAACAAGTCCGCTCCTACATTCAGTATGCCTGGGACATGAGTCGCGCATAGTAAGAGTAGGTGTACTCTGCTCCACAGACTAATCTTGACAGCTAGTCTGTGTAGATGCAGAGAGCAAGTGCTACCCTGGCGGTTGATGTCTGCCACCACAATTCCAAAGGAAGGGAAGAAAGTTAGTTACAAGGGAAGCCGTGTCTCGTACCGCTAGCTCCTGTGTCGGGGAGCAAAGCTGGTAATAGTCTATGTCAGAATCACCTATTCACCAAGTACATTTACACATACCCAGCATTTGCTTTAGTGTGAAAATGCTGCCAGCAATAGACAACATACAAACAGAATACAGACAGATAGACCTCAGATATCATACAGAATATTCAATATCGGTACAGTAAACATAAAACATAAAACTCTGGAATTTAGGCTGGTTGCAGTGGGAATATACAATTTACAGAGGGGCAGAGGGAGGGATGCTGCTATGGCAAATATATACGGTGTTGTGCGGAGGTTTACATAGTGGAAATGCGATATAGTGCAGATTCGTATTTGAGGTGCAGTAATTGTCCCAATGTAAAGTCACTTAATCCCTATGAGCCCGATGGCCGGTTGATCCCAGCCACAGCATGGGGGGAAAAACTGTTCAGATGGCGGGCGGTTAGGTCATGATTGACATAAACCATCTGCCAGACGGAGTTTTTGAAAGATGGGGTGTCTGGAGTGGGCAGGGTTGGCGATGATCGTACCTGCATGGTCCTTGATGGTGGGCAGGTGACAGTCGATGACCTTCTCCACAGACTGGACGATGTGCTGCAGTTTTCCCTTGCAGCGGGCAGACGCAGACGCAGACCCAAACTAGACGGTTCTCCGCTTCCGCACACTTAATGAACATACCGGGAGCTAATGCTGAGGTCCTACATTCGGCAGTGTTAATCTCAGGGTTCGCCTGCGAACAATTAAGCAGGAAGACAGGGATCAAGTCGTGCTGAGAAGAGCTTCAGGAGTGTAATGACCTTTGCAAGGAAGAGACCGAGAGTTACCAGCGGGCGGGCGAGTGGCACCTTATAAGGAGGGAGGGACTCACCTCATGTCTCCGACAGACGTTATGTGATTAGTTCTTCCTGTAGTGTTCCACCTATCGCGAGTCCCATGTGATACATCGAAACAAGTATTTGTCTAGCGTAATGACAGCAACAGGACTACAGCAGGATTATCTGTCCAGCATAATGACAGCAACAGGATTACTTCCTCTTTTCTCCTCTGCTCTCTTCGTTTCGTTTATTTCCACTTCTACTCTCCTCCTTTCTCTTTCTTTCCCCTGTAATTGCTCTGTCCATCAAGACTCTCTTTTCACCCTCTCTTCTTTACCCGCACTTTTTCATCACACTGCCCCTTGTTTCTCATTTCCCCCCTCTTGCCTTCTTACTCTCCTCCTACAGTGTCTGACTGTCTGACTCTGTCCATCCGTCCGCCCGCCCGTCAGTAGTGTGCTATTCTAAAATGCTATAGGAAATCTGCAGAAACACATATAGTAGGTGCGGTACCAGTAAGAAATGACTTCTGCCTTCACCCCTGACAGTAATGAGCATTTTATTAGTCTGTCTAGTGAGACTGGAGCCAAGCATATTCGATTGTGTGATTTCTTTCTCCATGTGGATGAATTACTTTCGCTCAAGTCAGGACAGTGGAAAAATGATACCTCAGATAACAATATGGATTGAACGAAAACCACCACCATTTTATAACACAGTTAAATGTGTAGCCTAGTGGAAGTATAATTCTTTCTCGCTGGATGGAGGCCAAAATGGTTTCAGCGAAGAAATCTTTTTTGAATGATGATAAGGTTTTTCCATGTAAAAAAAATACTTTAAAAAGTTGTATTGGTCAGACGTCAGAATGCCGAAAGTTACCACTGCATAGTGTCTCAGGACAAGCATACCTTCTGTACAACGTGGTCTCAGGCCAAACTCACTAGACCATAAGTAGGTATCATATGTCTTGGAGGTGCTCAGAAATACTTAAAGTATGTTTTGTATGGCTCTGAGGCCGGGCTGCTCTGTAGGGCCTCTCCCTTGGTAGAACAAATACGGGATGGAAGGGACTGGGAGTGTTTTGAAGTTGTCAGGAATAAAGAGGTACCGATGTCACACACACACATGCACGCACGCACGCACACGCACGTACGCAATAAAGAGGTACTGATGATGTATGTGAGTGTGTACATATGTCATGACTTGGTTGGGCATTGGGCCAATAAAAACAGAGGGATCTGTCACTAAGGCAGCACACAGGGAGAATGAGAGGGGGATGTAGACAGAGGTAGGGAAGGGGGCAGAGTGACGTGGGCTACTCTTTCGTCTCCCAGACTTCAAATACTCTCTCCCAGCAGAGCAGCAATCCTCCCTTGTCTTGTCTTACACCCTCCCTTCTTTCTCTACTACCGACTTCACCACTTCTCTCCACAGCAGGTTCATTCATGTGTGTTTGATTCCTCCCAGATCGATTATCTTGATTTTTTTCACGCATTATCAACATTCTGTTCCACCAATAGTCTGTATATTCAAACGCACATCACCTAGGTGCTGGGCCAAAACCAACAATGATGTAGGACCCTTACACAGGATTGCTCCACCACATACCTAAAGCTGCAATATGCTCCAATAAGTCGCTAGTGCTCATCCAGTCCGATGCAGCATTAACAATAGTGTTCCTCTAGCCTTCCTGAGAACCGCCGTATTCATTGGTTTTCATTTTCCCTGTTGGGTCGGATTTGCCCCCAAAATGATGTTCTGCGCATAATGAGTGACTTGTTTTCCGTCAGCGAGGAGGCGGCGCAACAGCTCAGGGATATTCTAACGGGTAGTGGCATGATAGAGAGCTAGTGAAGTCCATGTCCAGACTTGACTTAGCGGTGATTGCTGTCTTAAAAAAATGGCAGATGCGAGGGGCAAGAAACCTGACCCAGCAGCAACTACTCCTCCATCTAATTTTGGAGAACAGACAGGCGAAAAGGGAAAGCGATAGAGCGAAGACAAGATTAAACCTCGGATTTGATTTTGGGTTCGGTGTAAACCGTTGGTACACAGGCACTAACATGTCTCTCTCCTCACTGAATGAATGACGTGAATTGATGATTGGGTGATAGAAACCAGATAGAAACGGATGATTATGCACTTCACGATTGAATTTGAATGACCTGAATGGTGAGGATGAAGAAGATAATGCAGGGCCCAATGTCGCGAGGATCTGTACACAATTCCTGGAAGCTGAAAATGTCCCAGTTCTTACATGACCTGCATACTCACCAGACGCGCCACCCGTTGAGCATGTTTGGCATGCTCTGGATCGACGTGTACGACAGCGTGTTCCAGTTCCCGCCAATATCCAGCAACTTTGCACAGCCATTGAAGAAGAGTGGAACAATATACCACAGATTTGTCGCTCTGCATGAGGCAAATGGTGGTCACATCAGATACTGGCTGGTTTTTAAACAGACGCCTTACATAGTACCCGCAAAACACCAGTCTCAATGTCAACAGTGAAGAGGCGACTCTGGGATGCTGGCCTACTAGGCAGAGTTGCAAAGAAAAAGCCATATCTCAGACCAATAACAATAACAATAAAAGGATAAGATGGGCAAAAGAACACAGACAGTGGACAGAGGAACTCTGCCTAGAAGGCCAGCATCCAGGAGTCGCCTCTTCATTGTTGAAGTTGAGAGTGGTGTTTTGCGGGTACTATTTAATGATGCTGACAGTTGAGGACTTGTGAGGCGTCTGTTTCTCAAACTAGACACTCTAATGTACTTGTCCTCTTGCTCAGTTTTGCACCGGGGCCTCCCACTCCTCTTTCTATTCTGGTTAGAGCAAGTTTTCACTGTTCCGTGAAGGGAGTAGTACACAGCATTGTATGAGATCTTCAGTTTCTTGACAATTTCTCGCATGGAATAGCCTTCATTTCTCAGAACAATAATAGATTGACGAGTTTCAGAACAAAGTTCTTTGTTTCTGGCCATTTTGAGCCTGTAATCGAACCCACTAATGTTGATGCTCCAGATACTCAACTAGTCTAAAGAAGACCAGTTTTATTGCTTCTTTAAACAGGACAACAGTTTTCAGCTGTGCTAACATAATTACAAAAGGGTTTTCTAATGATCAATTAGCCTTTTAAAATGATAAAGTTGGATTAACTATCACAACGTGCCATTGGAACACAGGATTGATGGTTTCTGACAATGGGCCTCTGTACGCCTATGTAGATATTCCATACAAAATCTGCCGTTTCCAGCTACAGTAGTCATTGTATTTCTGATCAATTTGATGTTATTTTAAATGGTCAAAAAGTGTGCTTTTCTTTCAAAAACAAGGACATTTCTAAGTGACCCCAACTTCTGAACGGTAGTGTATATATTTGCAAATAAATATATGGGGGATTGAAGTGATGCAGACAATTACATTGATGGAAGCTACAATCTATCTGCAATATTAGAGCTGATCCACCCCCTGTAGCCTAAAGTAAATTGATATTATATATTTACTCATGTCTATACAGAAATAGATACAATTATTCAAAATATTTGACTGTAGAGCATGACTTAGCCACAGAGGATCATTAGCTTCTTTTAAAACTGTCGATTGTTTCAAATAACAAGTGTGTTGGCCTATAGTGTCTTCAGAAAGTATTCACACCCTTTGACTTTTTCCACTTTCTGTTGTGTGTGATTAGAATTGATTTAATTGTCGTTTTTCTGTCAACAGTCTGCACAAAATACTCTGTAATGTCAAAGTGGCATTTATTTTTCAATATTTGTAAAAATATATATATAAAAACAAAATGCTAACATATCTTGATGACAAGTATTCAACCCCCTGAGTCAATACATGTTAGAATCACCTTTGGCAGTGATTACATCTGTGAGTCTTTCTGGGTAAGTCTTTAAGAGCTGATTGTGCAACATTGGCCCATTATTCTTTTCAAAATTCATCAAGCTTTGTCAAATTGCTTGTTGATAATTGCTAGACAACCATTTTCAGGTCTTGAAATAGATTTTATAGCAGATTTAAGTCAAAACTGTAACTCGGCCACTCAGGAACATTCACTGCCTTCTTTGTAAACAACTCCAGCGTAGATTTGGCCTTGTGTTTTAGGTTATTGTTCTGCTGAAAGCACAGGAGGTTGGTGGCACCTTAAATGGGGAGGATAGACTCGTGGCAATGACTGGAGTAGAATTAGTAGAATGGTATCAAAAAATAAAACACATGGTTTCCATGTGTTTGATGCCATTCATTTCACTCCGTTCCAGACATTATTATGAGACGTCCTCCTCTCAGCAGCCTCCACTGGCTGAAAGGTGAATTAATCTCCAAGTGTCTGGTGGAAAGCACACTGAACCAGGTTTTCCTCTAGGATTTTGCCTGTGCTTAGCTCCATTACATTTATTTTTTATCCTGAAAAACTCCCCAATTCTTAATGATTACAAGCATACCCATAACATGATGCAGCCAACACTCTGCTTGAAAATATGGAGTGGTACTCAGTAATGTGTTGTATTGGATTTGCCCCAAACATAACACTCTGTATTCAGGACAAAATGTTAATTGCTTTGCCACATTTTTTGCAGTATTACTTAAGTGCCTTGTTGCAGACAGGATGCATGTTTTGGAATAGTTTTTATTCTGTACAGGCTTAGTTAGTATTGTAATTATAATGTTGTTGATCCATCCTCAGCTTTCAACCTATCATAGCCATTAAACTATGTAACTGTTTTAAAGTCACTATTGGCTTCCTGGTGAAATCCCTGAGCGTTTTCCTTCCTCTTCAGCAACTGAGTTAGAAAGGATGCCTGTGTCTTGTTAGTGACTGGGTGTATTGATACACCATTCAAAGTGTAATTAATAACTTCACCATGCTCAAATGGTTATTCAATGTCATTTTTACATTTTGTTTTACCCAACTACCAATAGGTCAAATCAAATCAAATTGTATTTGTCTCATACACACGATTAGCAGATGTTAATGCGAGTGTAGCGAAATGCTTGTGCTTCTTGTTCTGACAGTGCAGTAACATCTAACAAGTAATCTAACAATTCCCCAACAACTACCTAATACACACAAATCTAAAGGGGTGAATGAGAATATGTACATGTAAGTATATGGATCAGCGATGGCCGAGCGGGATAGGCAAGGTGCAATAGATGGTATAAAATACAATATATACCTGTGACATGAGTCATTTATGACTCATGTAAACATTATTAAAGTGGCATTATTTAGAGTGGCATTGTATAAAGTGTCTAGTGATCCATTTATTAAAGTGGCCAGTGATTGGGTCTCAATGTAGGCAGCAGCCTCTCTGAGTTAGTGATGGCTGTTTAGCAGTCTGATGGCCTTGAGATAGAAGCTGTTTTTCAGTCTCTCGGTCCCAGCTTTGATGCACCTGTACTGACCTCGCCTTCTGGATGGTAGCGGGGTGAACAGCCAGTGCCTTGGGTGGTTGATGTCCTTGATGATCTTATTGGTCTTCCTGTGACATCAGGTGCTGTAGGTGTCATGGAGGGCAGGTAGTTTGCCCCCGGTGATGCGTTGTGCAGACCGCACCACCCTCTGGACAGCCTTGCGGTTGTGGGCGATGCAGTTGTCATACCAGGCGGTGATACAGCCCGACAGGATGCTTTCAATTGTGCATCTGTAAAGGTTTGTCAGGGTTTTGGGTGACAAGCCAAATTTCTTCCTCCTCTTGAGGTTGAAGAGGCGCTGTTGCGTCTTCTTCACCACACTGTCTGTGTGGGTGGACCATTTCAGTTTGTCTGTGAGATGCCATTCTTTGCACGGCATTGGAAAACCTCCCTGGTCTTTGTGGTCGAATCTGTGTTTGAAATTCACTGCTCGTCTAAGGGACCTTACAGATATTTTTATGTGTGGGGTACAGAGATGAGGTAGTTGTTCATTTTTTAAAAATAAATTATTATTCCACACAGAGTGAGTCCATGCAACTTATGTGACCTGTTAAGCACATTTTTACTCCTGAACTTATTTAGGCTTGCCATAACAAAGGGGTTGAATACTTATTGACTCAAGATATTTCAGCTTTTCATTTTTCATGAATTGAATTTGGAAAAACATAATTCCACTTTGACATTATGGGTTATTGTCTGTAGGCCAGTGACAAAAACAATGCATTTGAATCCTTTTTAAATTCAGGCGGAAACACAACAAAATGTGGAAAAAGGTCAAGGGGTGTGAATACTTTCTGAAGGAACTGTAGTTGGGAAGGCTGCCATTTGGGCAGCTCGAGTGGAAATAGGCCTAGCTGATTATTGAGTTGTGGCTGTCAGTGAAAAGCTATTTATCTAAAAATATTTGTGTTGATGATGTGTCTTCAGTATAATTTGAAATGTTGAGACAAGAAGGGGAGGGGGTGTGTGGAGAAGATATTGGCGGTGTCTCTCCAGAATGCACTCAGCTCTCAAGAATGCGCTGAGCTGTCTCCCGACAATTCTTGTTTTATTGTGTTAATTGTTTGCCCTTTGATTATCTATTTGTATAATTTCCCCATTACATATGTCACCAGTAATACATTTACTGTTAATGCTTGTCATTTTGTTACATTCATTTATGTTAATGCATGAATTAATTAGGCCGACAGTCATTTACTGTGAAGTTTACTCTGAAGTCGGAGTGGAAATGCTGTTTGCAGAGTTCACAACCTGCTACACTTGTGAGAAACAATTTTTGGTTTATTTCATACCGTCATTTACCAGTTTTGTAAATTTGTCTGTTGTATTTTGTTTGGAGAGCTCCACGTGAGCAATGAGCATGTGTTTGGTTTCTCTGTCCTCTTAATGTCGACGGAGCATGCACTCAACTGGATGTCTGATTTCTGATTGTCACCACCCCTAATATGCTGAGCTTCTCAGTCCGTTTTTCTTCACCTCACCCAGTAAGTCAATGAAGTCAGTTTAAAAAAGATCCATTGTGAATGATATTGCCTCACAGTATTCTTTAAATATTTCCACCACTCTCAATAATCACCAGGGCTCAGGGTTAAAGAGCTAAATGTCATGCTCTGAGGATCCCATATATCCAGTGGAAATGTCATTAAAAAAAGCCTATCTGAACACATTTACCTTTGCGCCAAAAAAACTGTCTGTGTCAGTGCTGCAGGGAAACTTTGAGGGCCAGGAATAGGCTAGTTGATACAATGTTGCAAGTTCGTAAGCCACAATATACAGAAAGAATTCACACCCCTTGACTTTTTCCACATTTTGTTGTGTTACAGCCCAAATTTAAAATGTATTACATTTTTTTTTTGTCAATGGCCTACACACATAACCCCGTAATGTCAAAGTGGAGTTAAGTTTATCTAAATGTTAACACATTTTTTAAAAGTTGAAATGTCTTGAGTCAATAAGTATTCAACCTCTTTGTTATGGCAAGCCTAAATCAGTTCAGGAGTAACAATGTGCTTAACAAGTCACATAATAAGTTGCATGGACTCACTGTGTGTGCAAGAATAGTGTTTAACATGGTTTTTGAATGACTACCTCATATCTGTACCCCACACATACAATTATCTGTAAAGTCCCTCAGTCGAGCACTGAATTTCAAACACAGATTTAACAGCAAAGACCAGGGAGGTTTTCCAATGCCTCGCAAAGAAGGGCACCTATTGGTAGATGGGTAAAAAAAAAAGCAGACATCGAAAATTCCTTTGAGCATGGTGAATCTATTAATTACACCTTGGATGTTGTATCAATACAGTCTCTACAAAGACACAGGTGTTGCCGGGGAGGAAGGAAACAGCTCAGGGATTTCACCATGAGGACAATAATGACTTTTAAACAGTTACAGAGTTTAATGGCTGTGGTAGGAGAAAACTGAGGATGGATCAATAACATTGTAGTTACTCCACAATACTAACCTAAATGACAGTGAAAAGAACCTTTACAGAATAAAAAATATTACAAAACGTGCACCGTGTTTGCAACAAGGCTCTAAAGCAATACTGCAAAAAATGTGGCAAAGCAATTAACTTTAAGTCCTGAAAAGTGTTATGTTAGGGTCAAATCCAATAGAACACATCACTGAGTACCACATATTATTATTTGACGCTGCTGGGCATTTATGAACATTTGAACATCTTGAAGAACAATCTGGCCTTAAAGGCAATTAACTTTTATAAACTCCACCCCTCAGGGCCTGGTTCCTCTCTAGGTTTCTTCCTAGGTTCCCGCCTTTCTAGGGAGTTTTTCCTAGACACCGTGCTTCTACATCTGCATTGCTTGCTGTTTTGGGTTTTAGGCTGGGTTTCTGTACACCACTTTGTGACATCTGCTGATGTAAAAAGGGCTTTATAAATACATTTGATTGATTGATTGATTGATTGATATGTTCAAGCATAGTGGTGGCTGCATCATGTTATGCTCGTAATTGTTAATTAAGGACTGGGGTGTTTTTCAAAAATGAAACGCAATGGAGCAAAGCACAGGCAACATCCTAGAGAACCTGGTTGAGTCTGCTTTCCGCCAGACACTGAGAGATGAATTCACCTTTCAGCAGGACAATAACCTAAAACACAAGGCCAAATCTACACTGTAGTTGCTTAGCAAGAAGACAGTGAATGTTCCTGAGAGGCCTAGTTACAGTTTTGACTTAAATTTGCTTCACAATCTATGGCAAGACATGAAAATGGTTGTATATCAATTATCAGCAACCAATTTGACAGATGTTTAAGGATTTTTTAAATAATAATGGGCAAATGTTGCACAATCCAGTTGAGAGACTTACCCAATTAGTCTCAAAACTGTAATCGATGCCAAAGGTGCTTACTCAGGGGTGTAAAAACGTACAGGTGAGGTCGGAAGTTTACATACACTAAAAGTTTATGTAAGTTTACATACACTTAAAACTCGTTTTTCAACCACGCCACAAATTTATTGTTAACAAACTATAGTTTTGGCAAGTCGGTGAGGACATCTACTTTGTGCATGACACAAGTAATTTTCCAACAATTGTTTACAGACAGATTATTTCACTTATAACTCAATGTATCACAATTCCAGTGGGTCAGAAGTTGACTGTGCCTTTAAACAGCTTGGAAAATTCCAGAAAATGATGTCATAACTTTAGAAGCTTCTGATAGGCTAATTGACATCATTTGAGTCAATTGGAGGTGTACCTGTGGATGTATTTCAAGGCCTACCTTCAAAATCAGTGCATCTTTGCTTGACATCATGGGAAAATCAAAAGAAATCAGCCAAGACGTAAGACAAAAAATTCTGGTTGGAGCAATTTCCAAACGCCTGAAGGTACCACGTTCATCTGTACAAACAATAGTACGCAAGTATATACATCATGGGACCACACAGCCGTCATACTGCTCAGGAAGGAGACGCGTTCTGTCTCCTAGAGATGAACGTACTTTGGTGTGAAAAGTGCAAATCAATCCCAGAACAACAGCAAAGGACCTTGTGAAGATGCTGGAGGAAACAGGTACAAAAGTATCTATATCCACAGTAAAACGAGTCCTACATCGACATAACCTGAAAGGCCCCTCAGCAAGGAAGAAGCCACTGCTCCAAATCTGCCATAAAAAAAAACAGACTATGGTTTGCAACTGCACAAAGATCGTACTTTTTGGAGAAATGTTCTCTGGTCTGATGAAACAACGATGGAACTGTTTGGCCATAATGACCATCGTTATGTTTGGAGGAAAAATGGGGAGGCTTGCAAGCTGAAGAACACCATCCCAACCGTGAAGCATCATGTTGTGGGGGTGCTTTGCCGCACGAGGGACTGGTGCACTTCACAAAATAGATGGCATCATGAGGGAGGAAAAGTATGTGGATATATTGAAGCAACATCTCAAGACATCAGTCAGGAAGTTGAAGCTTGGTCGCAAATGGGTCTTCCAAATGAACAATGACCCCAAGCATACTTCTAACGTTGTGGCAGAATGGCTTAAGGACAACAAAGTCAAGGCATTGGAGTGGCCATCACAAAGCCCTGAACTCAATCCAATAGAACTTTTGCGGGCAGAACTGAAAAAGCGTGTGCGAGCAAGGAGACCCTACAAACCTGACTCGGTTACACCAGCTCTGTCAGGAGGAACGGGCCAAAATTCACTTATTGTGGGAAGCTTGTGGAAGGCTACCCAAAACGTTTGACCCAAGTTAAACAATGTAAAGGCAATGCTACCAAATACTAATTGAGTGTATGTAAACTTCTGACCCACTGGGAATGTGATGAAAGAACTAAAAGCTGAAATAAATAATTCTCTATTATTATTCTGACATTCCACATTCCTAAAATAAAGTGGTGATCCTAACTGACCTAAGACAATCTTTACCTGGATTAAATGTATTTGGCTAAAGTGTTTGTAAAATTCCGGCTTCAAATGTATATACATTTGAGAGATCTTTGTATTTCATTTTCAATACATATCCAACATTTCTGCAAACAGGTTTTCACGCATGTTTTCATAGCGCTTAATGGTTTTTGCGACTGCACTCAAAGTTCTTGAAATTATCCGCATTGACTGACCTTCATGTGTTGAAGTAATGATAGACTGTCGTTTCTCTTTGCTTAGTTGAGCTGTTCTTACCATAATATGGACTTGGTCTTTTACCAAATAGGGCTATCTTCTGTACACCCCCCCTACCTTGTCACAACACAACCGATTGGCTCAAATGCATTAAGAAGGAAATCAATTCCTCAAATTAACTTTTAACATGGCACGCCTGTTAATTGAAATGTATTCCAGGTGATTACCTCATGAAGTTGGTTGAGAGAATGCCAAGAGTGTGCAAAGCTGTCATCAAGGCAAAGGGTGGCTACTTTGAAGAATCTCAAATACAAAATATATTTTGATTTGTTTCACACTTATTTGGTTACAACTGTACATGATTCCAAATGTGTTATTTCATAGTTTTGATGTCTTCACTATTATTCTACAATGTAGAAAATAGTAAAAATAAAGAAATACCCTTGAATGAGTAGGTGTTCTTAAACTTTTGACCGGTAGTGTATATATATATTGTATATATATATATAAATAACTGAAATATCACATTTACATAAATATTCAGACCCTTTACTCAGTACTTTGCTGAAGCACCTTTGGGAGCAATTACAGCCTTGAGTCTTCTTGGGTATGATGCTGCAATCTTGGC
Organism: Salvelinus namaycush; assembly: GCF_016432855.1. Lineage (NCBI taxonomy): Eukaryota > Metazoa > Chordata > Actinopteri > Salmoniformes > Salmonidae > Salvelinus > Salvelinus namaycush. The sequence continues at coordinate 10,530,893 of NC_052332.1, read as the reverse complement.
ACACCTGTATTTGGGAATTTATCCCATTCTTCTCTGCAGATCCTCTGAATCTCTGTCAGGTTGGATGGGGAGCGTCGATGCACAGCTATTTTCAGGTCTCTCCAGAGATGTTTGATCGGGTACAAGTCCGGGGTCTGGTTGGGCCACTCAAGAACATTCAGAGACTTGTCCCAAAGCCACTCCTGTGTTGTCTTGGCTGTGTGCTTAGGGTTGTTGTTCTGTTGGAAGGTGAACCTATGTCCTTGTCTGAGGTCCTGAGCGCTCTGGAGCAGATTTTCATCAAGGATCTCTCTGTACCTTGCTCCGTTCATCTTTCCCTCGATCCTGACTAGTCTCCCAGTCCCTGCCGCTGAAAAGCATCCCCACAACATGATGCTTCCACCACCATGCTTCACCGTAGGGATGGTGCCAGATTTCCTCCAGACGTGACGCTTGGCATTCAGGCCAAAGAGTTCAATCTTGGATTCATCAGACCAAAGAATCTTGCTTCTCATGGTCTGAGAGTCCTTTAGGTCCCTTTTGGCAAACTCCAAGCAGGCTGTCATGTGCCTTTTACAGAGGAGTGGCTTCCGTCTGGCCACTCTACCATAAATGCCTGGTTGGTGGAGTGCTGCAAAGATGGTTGTCCTTCTGGAATGTTCTCCCATCTCCACAGAGGAACTTTGGAGCTCTGTTAGAGTGATCATCGGGTTCTTGGTCAGCTCCCTGACCAAGGCCCTTCTCCCCCCATTGCTCAGTTTGGCCGGGCCAGCTCTAGGAAGAGTCTTCTTCTTCAAACTTCTTCCATTTAAGAATGATGGAGGTCACTATGTTTTTGGGCACCTTCAATGCTGCAGAAATGTTTTGGTACACTTCCCCAGATCTGTGCCTCAACACAATCCTGTCTCGGAACTCTACGGATGATTCCTTCGACCTCATGGCTTGGTTTTGCTTCGACGTGCACAGTCAACTGTGGGACCTTATATAGACAGGTGTGTGCCTTTCCACATCATGTCCAATCAATTTAATTTACCACAGGTGGACTCCAAACAAGTTGTAGAAACATCTCAAAGATGATCAATGGAAGCAGGATGCACCTGAGCTCAATTTCGAGTCTCATAGCAAAGGGTCTGAATACTTATGTAAATAAGGTATTTCTGTTTTTTATTTAGAATCAATTAGCAAAAATATCTAAAAGCCTGTTTTCTGTTTGTTATTATGGAGTATTGTGTGTGATTGATGAGGGGAAAAAATATGTAATCCATTTTAGAATAAGGATGTAAAGTAAGGTGTAAGGCACACAAGCTATTGTTGTAACACGCTAAAAAGTGACAGTATACACTAGTCAGGTACAGTAACTCATGCTGTATTTGAAAAAACGATACAGTCTAAAAACATTTAACAAGACTAAGGCCAACGAAACAGGACATAGACGTAACATTGCACATTTAAAAACCCTTATATCTACCAGCTGACGGGACCCCCTCCGTTGGGTGGGGTCTGGGCGTGTGCACCATTGGGCTGGTTGGTGTGGCTAGTGGCAGACCGGCAGTGAAGTATCCACAGTGCACTGAATAGGCTACAAACTGGACGGGAACAGCAACTAGGCTATACTCAGACTCAGGTTAATCACCGTAGGTTTAAGTCTGATTAATTATTTAGAATAGAGGAGGACATTCCACTCACAGCGCGCTCTGTTTATAAACACTGATAAAGCGTCATTAATTTGCATGTCCAAGAACACGCTACAATGACCAGCGCGGTCTGTTCCCAAAAGCCGGGGAGATGGCTTCCACTCCTAGCAACTCCACTATCTTATCTAGTTCCCCAAATTCCTCCTCACTACCTGTCTTTGTCGCCGGCTTCCTGCCCAAGCAGCGTACGACAACCTCCCTCCATTAAGGTGAGTGCAATGCGGACACTTGCAAAGGCTACAAGCCCAATGTAGATCAGAGCAAAGCTCTCACCGCCAAGACCTGCCTGCACTCTTGGCTCTGCCTTATTTCCCTTTCTCAAGTTCCCGGGCAGAGTCTTGCAAGCAACCACACATGTGAGCATTAGTTCATGATTTAGTGACGTCCCTCCTTACATGCTGTCCCACAGCTTCACCAGAATATCACGAGCACACCGATTACAAAACAGAGCTGAGAGCTCTCCATGCGGAATGGGCCCCATATATAAATATCAAATGTTTTTTTTCTCTCCCCTACCCCAATCCCATTATCATTTATGTCAATCATACAACAGAAAAATGGTTTAATAGTTTTTTATTGCGACACAAATTCTTACAGTTTTACTATCTCACTACCAGGCGGTGCTCCAGCACCTTCAGCACCCGTACCTCCCGAGGCTACATGTCCAACCCATGTCTCCAGACAAATCTACCTTGTAAAAGGTGTCTCTTTGCGAAAGGGGTTATTCAAATCTGCACTAAATGGACTAGACAAGTACAACGCCCCGCTGTCTGCCATGATGACAGCAAAAAGTGCCCCATCATGTCCCACAGTTGTGTTTGAACAGGAGTGTGACTTTCCTGAAGATGTTCCTTCTGGACACAGGACGCGGAGTTCTACCTGGCACAGGGACACTGAGGAGTGAGCGCCAACCCGAACCCCTGGGTAGAGAGGCTCAGTGCCTGTCGGGTATTATGTGTACAGGTGGATCAGTGTGTTACAATAGACTCTGTCCAGATGCACTCCTACTGTGTCGGAGCGAGAATAGAAGACATGCATGTCAGTATTCTTCCTATTATGACAGGCAGTATAATTGCCACCAGGGCACTTTAGAATCCAGGATTTGTCATAGTAGCCATGGAGATAGTCATCATGCTCTCCTTTCCTTCTGATCCGTTCATATGTCACTCCTACATGAGCCCATCCTCTTCACTCTGTCCCCCAGGAGCAGCATCCAGTCAGACTCTCTCTACGCAGCACATTGTGAGTGCTCCAACCTTTCTGGGTGGTCAGGACATGGCTGCTTCTCTCCCCCCCATGTCACTATTCTGTTCTCATACAGAAAGGTCCAATCTGAGCCTGCAGGCATCTGACGGGGGAGACAATGCTATTATAAACATCACATGATCTTGCTAAGTGCATTGAATGACATCTAATTGTTTTGTATTGTAGTATGTTAAATGTAATATGCATAGCAAAACAGTTATTTTTGTAGGATGGTGCTATATTGTGTTTCCGTTTTCAGGGACCTATTTTCACAGCAGACTTACAGTTCCAGTCAAAAGTTTGGACACCTACTCATTCAAGGGTTTTTCTGTATTTTTACTATGTTCTACATTGTAGAACAATAGTGAAGATATCAAAACTATGAAATAGCACATTTGGAATCATGTTGTAAGCAGTGGTGTAAAGTACTTAAGTAAAATACTTTAAAGTACTACTTAAGTAGTTTTTTTGGAGTATCTAAACTTTACTTTACTATTTATATTTTTGACAACTTTTACTTTTACTTCACTACATTCCGAAAGAAAATAATGTACTTTTAACTTCAATACTTTCCCGAAAGAAAATAATGTACTTTTAACTCCATACGTTTTCCCTGACACCCAAAGTACTTGTTACATTTTGAATGCTTAGCAGGACAGGAAAATGGTCCAATTCATGCACTAATCAAGAAAACATCCCTGGTCATCCCTACTGCCTCTGATCTGGAGGACTCACCAAACACAAATGTTTTGTTTGTAAATGATGTTGTAGTCTGACTATCCGTAAAAAAAAAAAAAAAAGAACATTGTGCCGTCTGGTTTGCTTAGAATAAAATTATTTGTACTTGTACTTTTACTTTTGATACTTAAGTATATTTAAAACCAAATACCTTTAGACTTTTACTCAAATAGTATTTTACTGGGTGACTTTCACTTTTACTTGAGTCATTTTCTATTAAGATATCTTTACTTTTACTCAAGTATGACAATTGGGTACTTTTTCCACCACTGGTAGTAACCAAAAAAGTGTTAAACAAATCAAAATATATTTCCTATAAAGAGATTCATCAAGGTAGCCACCCTTTGCCTTGATGCCAGCTTTGCACACTTTTGGCATTCTCTCTACTACTTCGCTACTTTGAAGAATCTCAAATATAAAATATAACACTTTTTTGGTTACTACATGATTTCATATGTGTTATTTCGCAGTTTTGATGTCCTCTCTAGTATTCTACAATGTAGAAAATATTAAAAATAAAGAAAAACCCTGGAATGAGTAGGTGTGTCCAAACTTTTGACTGGTACTGTAGCTTTTTAGAAAATAGCAATTTCTCAGGCAGAAATTTTGCTGGGACTGTCTGGGAGTGGTCTAATTGGGGAGGGGAAAACTGAAAAATTCTGTTATTGGCACAGAGGATTGGACCTCTATTTCTTATTGGTCTTTTAACTAATTTACCGCTGGTGATTAGTTACACTATAAGGGCATTCTCATAATTTTTACAATTTCACAATATTACTCCAACCTCATAGTGTAGAAATATATATAAAATACAAGAAAATCACATTTTTGACTGCACTGGGCCTTTAAGAAGTACCAACAAATTGTGTTTCCCCCTTTCTTCAAGTTAATCTCCCGAAAAGGATGTAGAAAAATAAATAGGCTTTTCCTCCTGCCCAGTCAAGCATGAACTTCTGCACAGAGACTGTTTTTCCAATGCCAGCGACTCCCTTTGTCAGCACAGTTCTGATGGTTTTGTCTTGTCGAGGTAAGGGTTTAAATATCATTTTAATTAGTACCTGTGTCGCTGGTTTCTTTGATGCTGTCTCAATCTGTCTCACTTGATGTTGACCTCTCCACTTTCCCCCTCTGTAATGTAGAGCTCTGTGTAGATCTTCTTTAGAAGTGTTGGGTTTCCTTGCTCAGCTACTCTCTCAAACACATACTGAAACTCCTTCAGGGAAGATTGGAGTTTTAGTTGACAGATCACGGCCAAGTCATTTGAGTGACCAAACAATGCATAAAACATTAATCAAATCAAATGTTATTTTTCACATGTGCCGAGTACAGCAGGTGCAGACCTTACAGTGAAATGCTTACTCACAAACCCTTAACCAACAATGCATTTTTTTCCAGCTCATCTCTCACAAAAGTTACATCATCCTCAAGTGACTGAAACAGTTACATCTAGTTCCTCCCAAACCCGGATCCGGGAGCACCCCCGTCAGTAAAAAAGCTGACTAGCATAGCCTAGCATAGCGTCACAAGTAAATAGTAGCATCTAAATATCATTAAATCACAAGTCCAAGACACCAGATGAAAGATACACATCTTGTGAATCCAGCCATCATTTCTGATTTTTAAAATGTTTTACAGGGAAGACACAATATGTAAATCTATTAGCTAACCACAATAGCAAAAGACACAACTTTTTTTGTCCACCATTTTTTTCCTGCATAGGTAGCTATCACAAATTCGACCAAATAAAGATATAAATAGCCACTAACCAAGAAACAACTTCCTCAGATGACAGTCTGATAACATATTTATTGTATATGTTTTGTTAGAAAAATGTGCATATTTCAGGTATAAATCATAGTTTACCATTGCAGCCACCATCACAACTCTCACCAAAGCAACTAGAATAACTACAGAGACCATCGTGTATTACCTAATTACTCATCATAAAACATTTCTTAAAAATACACAGCGTACAGCAAATGAAAGACACAGATCTTGTGAATCCAGCCAATATTTCAGATTTTCTAAGTGTTTTACAGCGAAAACACAATATAGCATTATATTAGCTTACCACAATAGCCAGAAACACAACACCATTTACCAGCAGCAAAGGTTAGCGATCGTAACAAACAGGCAAAAGATATATAATTTTTGACTAACCTTGATATTCTTCATCAGATGACAGTCCTGTAACATCATATTACACAATGCATATAGGGTTTGTTCGAAAATGTGCATATTTAGCGGCACAAATCGTGGTTATACAATGTGATTAGTGGCCAAAACTTCAAGCAATCTGTCCAGCGCCATCTTGGAGAGGCACCTATTCTAATCAATAAGTAATCATAAACTTGACTAAAAAATACAGGTTGGACAGCATTTGAAAGATACTTTAGTTCTTAATGCAACCGCTGTGTTAGATTTTAAAAATTAACGTTACTGCGCAATACAGCGTGCGCTAAAGCGAGACCGCACCATAATTCATGGCGGAATTATTATTTGACATTTGTCAACATAAATACGAATTAACAGCATAAAGACTGCTTACTATTAGCTGAGCTTCCATCAGAATCTTGGGCAAGGTGTCCTTTCTCCAGAACAATCGTCTTTTGGTTGAAAGATGTCCTCTTCTCCTGTAGAAATAGCAGCTAACGATAGCCACCCACTGGAGAGGTGTCCAACTCGTGACAGCGCGTCACAAAGAAATTCCAGAAAATCGCAATAAACTGATATAAACTGCTATAAGTCGGTTTAAATTAACTACCTTATGATGTCTTTAACACCTATAACGAATAAAAACATGACCGGAGATATCGAACTGCTAAAACGAAAGCTTTTGCAGGACGCCATTGTGATGTCCCTCTTGCACCAGGCGCCCCGTTGAAAAGAACGGTACTTCCGTTCCATGAGCCTTTATAGTGTCCCAGATTGTGCAATCCACTCCATTCAAATTCTCACCGCTTACTGACATCTAGAGGAAGGCGTATGCAGGTAGCACCGTAGCTTACATGGGGACTTATAAACTGACCTCAGAACAGGGACCTCGATTTCAGAAATCTCACTTCCTGACAGGAAATGTGCTGCAGAATGAGTTCTGTTTCACTCAGAGAAATAATTCAAACGGTTTTAGAAACTAGAGAGTGTTTTCTATCCAATAGTATTAATAATATGCATATTGTACGAGCAAGAATTGAGTACGAGGCAGTTTAATTTGGGAACGTAATTATTACAAAGTCCCAACAGCACCCCCTATTGAGAAAAGGTTAAAAGGAATTACAAATTATAAGGCTGTTTTAATTGCACTTTTAAAATCTGTAAAATTGCGTAGCTCACCCTGAATATTGAGGACAGGTCCACTGGATAATTCTGAGCAAACTGAACACTGGGAATATCAGACTCTGGTCTCTTCTGATGTTCTTTCTGAACTCTGTGTAAGAACAAGAAATAAAGAACATAGTTGCAAGCAGCAATGACTGGGGTTCACAGGATGACAGAAAGGACACAAGATCAGTTGCATAACAAAGCAAGCGCTCTATCATGTACAAACTATCTTCCTTTATGTTCAATCAGTGAAAGCATTACCATGTTTATCTCTCAATACCACAAGGATGATGCAAGTTACATTTGGTCTAGTGCTTTGAATACAGCAGGTAATAAGTCTTGAAGTAATTACTTAATGTATTGAGTTTATATACCAAATCTGGGGTTAATTTGACTAATTGTTTATGTTAAGATTTGTGAAATATTTTCAGCATTAGTGCATTGGCATATTGCGGTCATCTTTGTATTCTTGTACATTATTTTGTTGAAACCTGTGTGTGTAAATTATTTCAATCTTGAATCTAAAGATAGAAAACAATGATTCATTAGATTCATAAGATGTAAAAGAGAGGTGTGCAAGGAATATAACGAAAGTAAGATTATACTGTAATGGAAAGTATGATTTGACATTTTTCAATAAAGCATGGCGCACTGAGCGCCAGAATCAAACATTTGCTAAACTGTTTAGATGAAATGCTACATGTATGCTTGTACGTAGAACCCAACCACACATGCTGTAATGCGATTTGTATGGTGCAATAAGACGTTTGCTTTGCGTCAAACCCAGTCACGCATGCAGCAATTCAAAGCGATAGGGACATATGCCAAAGAGTGTCAGACCCAATGCCGGTCTGCTGAGTGCCTCGCATTGTTACACATGACAAGGTGTAATAATGAATGACTGCCACCGCTATATGAATGAGTGTAACTGGATACTCGCCAACAAATATAGCTATTGATAGCTATGGTAAAATGACCATATGTCGCAAGGATCTGTACACAATTCCTGGAAGCTGAAAATGTCCTAGTTCTTCCATGGCCTGCATACTCACCAGAAATGCCACGCATTGAGCCTGTTTGGAACACAACATGCACGATATTGTGTTCCAGTTCCCGCCAATATCCATCAACTTCTCACAGCCTTTGAAGAGATGTTGGACAACATTCCACAGGCCACAATCAACAGCCTGATCAACTCTATGAGAAGGAGATGTGTCACTGTGCATGAGGCAAATGGTGGTCACACCAGATACTGACTTGTTTTCTGATCCAAGCCCCACCTTTTTTCTTAAGTATCTGTCACTAGCAGATGCATAGCTGTATTCGCAGTCATGTGAAAACCATAGATTAGGGCCTAATGAAAATGTTATTATATTTTCTACTGTAGGTACAGTATGTAATTGAGCATTTGTTTATTCTGTTGTAGCTAGCGATATTTATTTTTAAAAAAGCTTAAGAAATCCCCTCCCTGACCACGGCCCTTCTCCCCTGATTGCTCATTTTGGCCGGGCGGCCAACTCTAGGAAGAGTCTTGGTGGTTCCAAACTTCTTCCATTTAAGAATGATGGAGGCCACTGTGTTCTTGGAGACCTTCAATGATGCAGACATTTTTGGTACCCTTCCCCAGATCTGTGCCTCGACACAATCCTGTCTCGGAGCTCCACGGACAATTCCCTCGACCTCATGGCATGGTTTTTCCTCTGACATGCACTGTCAACTGTTGGACCTTATATAGACAGGTGTGTGCCTTTCCAAATCATGTCCAATCAATTGTACTTACCATAGGTGGACTGTCAAGTCATTGAAACATCTCAAGGATGATCAATGGAAACAGGATGCACCTGAGCTCAATTCGAGTTGCATAGCAAAGGGTCTGAATACTTATGTAAATAAGGTATTTCAGTTTTGTTTTTGCAAAAATGTCTGAAAACCTGTTTTCACATTGTCATTGTGGGGTATTGTGTGTAGATTGATGAGGATTTAAAAAAATCCATTTTAGAGTAAGGCTGTAATGTAACAAAATGTGGAAAAAGGAAAGGAGGCTAAATACTTTCCAAATGCACTGTAGGCCTATGAATTATTTATACTTATCATGCGACCCCTAATAAGACGGTGCAATTAGCCTATTAAAACCCCCTAAAGTCAATATCCGCGCTCCCGCGGAAATCAAATTAGCATAAACATCTGTCAATTTAAGCTAGAGCTGTCTGTTTTTGCATTGGATGCGTCTCAATCCACCACATCCGCCTAAGTTGCATTTACACATCTGCGGTGAAAGATGACAGAGCTAGAGTGGTGTTTGTCAGACCAGGAGACATTCCGAAAATTGGTCTTCTCACAAAATCATCTGTAGCGTCCGAATGGTTTGGTCTACAAACTCTGAAGCCTCTATGGAAAGACGAGACTCTCACGAACACCATGGTGTTCTCCGTTTTGCTCTACGACTTCCACAAGCTTCTTGGGACTCATCTGAAGTCAGGACAGCCGATCCGCCAACTTCTGTCTGTAGTGTCTGAACCGGAGGATGTGAGCGGAGCGAAGAGAGGAGAGTGCCCAATTTGACTGGACCTGTTTTTCTATATATTTTGGTTAGGTCAGGGTGTGACTAGGGTGGGTACTCTAGTTTTTGTATGTCTAGGGTTTTTGTATGTCTAGGGGTTTTTGTATGTCTATGTTGGCCTGATATGGTTCCCAATCAGAGACAGCTGTTTATCGTTGTCTCTGATTGGGGATCATATTTAGGTAGCCATTTTCCTCATTTGTGTTGTGGGATCTTGTCTATGTATAGTTGCCTTAGTGCACATCAGTAGCTTCACGTTTCATTTGGTTGTTTGTTGTTTTGTTCAGTGAGTTTCGATTTATTAAAACTATGTGGAACTCTACTCACGCTGCGCCTTGGTCCGATCCTTACGACGAACGTGACAATATATATCATCAATCTACATAAAATAACCCATAATGACAAAGCAAAAGTAGAATGGAGGGAATGGCTGCCGTTTTACCTGCTCCTAACCAACTGTGCTATTTCGTTAGTTTTTTCACATTGATTGTAACTTATTTTTTATGTATTTTGTACATAATGTTGCTGCTACCGTCACTTATGACCAAAAATAACTTCTGGACATCAGAACAGCAATAACTCACCTCAAACTGGACAAAGATTTTGTCTTTAACGAGTCCGACGCATTCATTTGCGTGAAGAAAAGACATAGAAAAAAGGTGCGGAGGTCGGGCTGCCTTCTGAGAATTTGTAGGCGAGTGAGTAAACCCCCTCTACCATTAGGCCTATTAGCCAACGTGCAATCATTGGATAACAAAATGGATGAGCTCCGATCAAGGATATGCTACCAACAGGACATTAAAAACTGTAATATCTTATGTTTCACGGAGTCGTGGCTGAACGACGACATGGATAACATAATTTTGGTGGGGTTTTTGGCAAGATAGAACAGCTTCCTCCGGTAAGACAAACGGGTGGCGGTCTGTGTCTATTTGTAAATAACAGCTGGTGCACAAAATCTAATATTAAGGAAGTCTTGAGATTTTGCTCTCCTTGAGGTAGAGTATCTCCTGATTATCTGTAGACCACACTAATTACCAAGAGAGTTTTCATCTATATTTTTCATAGCTGTGTATTTACCACCACAAACTGATGCTGGCACTAAGATGGCACTCAGCGAGCTGTATAGGGGCATTAGCAAACAGGAAAATGCTCATCCAGAGGCGACACTCCTACTGTCCATGGACTTTAATGCAGGGAAACTTAAATCCGTTTTACCTTATTCCTACCAGCATGTTAAATGTGCAACCAGAGGGAAAAAAACTCGAGACCACCTTTACTCCACACACAGATACGCATACAAAGCTCTCCCTCGCCCTCCATTTGGAAAATCTGACCATAACTCTATCCTCCTAATTGCTGCTTACAAGCAAAAACTAAAGCAGGAAGTACCAGTGACTCGCTCAAAAAAGGAAGTGGTTAGAGGATGCAGATGCTAAGCAACAGGACTGTTTTGCTAGCACACACTGGAAAATGTTCAGCGATTCTTCCGATGGCATTGAGGAGTACACCACATCAGTCACAGGCTTCATCAATAAGTGCATCGATGACGTCGTCCCCACAGTGACTGTACGTACATACCCCAACCAGAAGCCATGGATTACAGGCAACATCCCCACTGAGCTAAAGGGTAGAGCTGCCGCTTTCAAGGAGCGGGACTTAAATCTGTACGCTTAAAAGAAATCCCGCTCTGCCCACCGACGAACCATCAAACAGGCAAGGCGTCAATACAGGACTAAGATTGAATCAAACAGGCAAAGCACCAGTACAGGACAGAGATTGAATCATACTACACCGGTTCCGACGCTCGTCAGATGTGGCAGGGCTTGCAAACTATTAAGGACTACAGTGACACTAGCCTACCAGATGAGCTAAATAACTTCTATGCTCGCTTCGAGGCAAGCAACACTGAAGCATGCATGAGAGCATCAGCTGTTCTGGACAACTGTGTGATCACACACTCCTTAGCCGATGTGAGTAAGACCTTTAAACAGGCCAACATTCACAAGGCCGCAGGGCCAGACGGATTACCAGGACGTGTACTCAATGCATGCGCTGACCAACTGGCAAGTGTCTTCACTGACATTTTCAAACTGTCCCTCACCGAGTCTGTAATACCAAAATGTTTCAAGCAGGCCACCATAGCCCCTGTGCCCAAGAACACCAAGGAAACCTGCCTAAATGACAACCTACCCATAGCACTCACATCCGTAGCCATGAAGTGTTTGAAAGGCTGGTCATGGCTCACATCAACATCATTATACCAGAAACTCTTGACCCACTCCAATTTGCATACCACCCCAACAGATCCAAAGATGATTCAATCTCTATAGCAGTCCACACTGTCCTTTCCTACCTGAACAAAAGGAACATCTACATGAGAATGCTATTCATTTACTACAGCTCAGCATACAACACCATAGTGCCCTGAAAGCTCATCACTAAACTTAGAACGCTGGGACTAAACAACTCCCTCTGCAACTGGATCCTGGAGTTCCTGACAGGCTGCCCCCATGTGGTAAGGGTAGGTAACAACATCTGCCACTCTGATCCTGAACACAGGGGCCCCTCAGGGGTGCATGCTAAGTACCCTCCTGTACTCCCTGTTCACCCATGACTGCATGGCCAAGCATGACTCCAACACCATCATTAAGTATGCAGATGACACAACAGTGATAGGCCTGATTACTGACAACGATGAGACAGCCTATAGGGAGGAGGTCAGTGACCTGGCATCGTGATCAAGAAAAAGGAGATGATTGTCGACTACAGAAAAAGGAAGACCGAGCACACCCCCATTCTCATCGACGGAGCTGTAGTGGAGCAGGTTGAGAGCTTCAAGTTCCTTGGTGTCCACATCACAAAGAAACTATCATGGTCCAAACACACCAAGACAGTTGTGAAGAGGGCATGACAACGCCTATTCCCCCTCAGGAGACTGAAAATAATTGGCATTTGTCCTCAGATCCTCAAAAGGTTCTACAGCTGCACCCTCGAGAGCCTCCTGACTGGTTGCATCACTGCTCGGCCTCCGACCGCAAGGTACTACAGAGGGTAGTCCGTACGGCCCAGTGCATCACTGGGGCCAAGCTTTCTGCCATCCAGGATCTCTATACCAGGCGGTGTCAGAAGAAGGCCCAAAAAATTGCCAAGGACTCCAGCCACTCAAGTCATAGACTGTTCTCTCTGCTACCGCACAGCAAGCGATACCGGAGCGCTAAGTCTAGGTCAAAAATAATTCTTAACAACTTCTACCCCCAAGCCATGAGACTCTTGAACAGTCAATCAAATGGCTACCTGGACTATTTGCATTGTTCGCACCCCACCACCCATTTTTACGCTGCTGCTACTCTCTGTTTATTATCCATGCATAGTCACTTTACGTCTACCTACATGTACATATTATCACAATTACCTCCAATAACCTCAATTACCCCCACACATTGACTCTGTACCGGAACCCCCTGTATATAGCCTCACTACTATTATTTTATTGTTGCTCCTTAATTATTTGTTATATATATTTTTAAATTGTCTTAAAACTGCATTGTTGGTTAAGGGCTTGTAAGTAAGCATTTCACTGTAAGGTCTACCTACACCTGTTGTATTTGGTGCTTGTGACAAATACAATTTTGTTTGATTTTGATTTGATAAACAGGTTTTTAGACATTTTTGCAAATAAAAAATAACGTTTTCAGACCCTTTGCTATGAGACTTGAAAGGTGCATTCTGTTTCCAATGATCATCCTTGAGATGTTTCTACAACTTTGTAGTCCACCTGTGGTAAATTCAATTGATTGGACATGATTTGGAAAGGCACACACCTGTCTATATAAGGTCCAACAGTTGACAGTGCATGTCAGAGCAAAAAACAAGCCATGAGGTCAAAAGAATTGTTGGTAGAGATCCGAGACAGGATTGTGTCGGGGTACAGATCTGGGGAAGAGTACCAAAAAATGTCTGCAGCATTGAAGGTCCCCAAGAACACAGTGGCCTCCTTCATTCTTAAATGGAAGAAGTTTGGAACCACCAAGACTCTTCCTAGAGCTGGCCGCCCGGCCAAAAGGAGCAATCGGGGAAGAAGGTCCTTGGTCAGGGAGATCCAGAGCTCTCAGGACCTCCGACTGTGGTGAACGTTCACCTTCCAACAGGACAACGACCCTAAGCACACAGCTAAGAAAATGCAGGAGTGGCTTCAGGACAAGTCTCTGAATGTCCTTGAGTGGCCCAACCAGAGCCCAGACTTATACCTAATTGAAGATCTCTGGAGAGACCTGAAAATAGCCGTGCAGCAACACTCCCCTTCCAACCGGACAGAGCTTGAAAGGATCTCCAGAGAAGAATGGGAGAAACTCCCCAAATACAGGTGTGCCAAGCTTGTTGCGTCATATCCAAGAAGACTCGAGGTTGTAATCACTGCTAAAAGTGCTTCAACAAAGTATTGAGTAAAGGGTCTGAATACTTATGGAAACGTAATATTTAAAAAAAAAAAAAACATTTTTTTTTTTACAAATGAGCAAATTTGTCTAAAAAACAGTTTTTGCTTTGTCGTTATGGGGTGCTGTGTGTAGATTGATGAGGGATAAAAAAAAATGTGGAAAAAGTCAGAAAGGGGTCAGAATACTTTCCGAAGGCACTGTACTGTATGTGTGACCATCTCTGTCCTGTTTTTGCTTTGTCATTATGGGGTATTGTGTGTAGATTGATGAGAGAATTTAAAAAATATATATTTTAGAATAAGGCTGTAACCTAACAAAATTTGGAAAATGTCAAGGGGTCTGAATACTTTCCGAAGGCACTGTAAATGTGACCATCTCCGTGCTTTTGCATGTAAATCCTGCTGCTTAGGCAAAGACATGCAGATTCTTGGATTTTGTTCATTTTCTCTTCTCTTCCAAGGGATGGCAATAGGGCCTGCAGATATATGGCATCCCTCTTTATCTCCCTCTTTCATCCGTCCCTTAATAGCTACCTCTCTTCTGCCCCTCTCTTATTCCCCCTCAGTGCCATTACCCTGCAATAGACTGGGTGCAGTGACAGAGGGGTAGCACACGCAGGAAGGAGGGCGGAAAGAATAATAAAAAATAAAAAAATAAACATAATGACATTTTGCTTTTTCTGCTTATTGTTGAGTTTTCTGAACACTTATTGACGTTAGTCACAATTGTTTTTACTTCTCTGTCACTGATGCAGATACATCGAATTCCCTTGCGATGAAAAACATTGAGCAATAAAATTGAAAAACTGTAGACTGGTCACTGAGGCATTCTTGCTGTAAAGGAGCACAAGGCATATTCAATACTTCACCTCACACGTACTCAATACACAATGTGATATGGCTATGGTTCTCAATCTGAGTTGTAAAAGTTATGAAATTGAAGGATTGGAATAATCGAAAAAGTACGGCAGATTGAATTGGCTATGTGTTTTATGAGTAGTCGTATTCAT
>NC_052332.1:10085908-10210908 GCF_016432855.1 Salvelinus namaycush | reverse complement strand
AGGCAGTAGGCTTTTGTGGGTAGTTGTCTATGTTGAACGTTTGTTGCTTGTCTGTGCACTTACGTTATTTAGCTTCACGGTCGTTTGTTGTTTTGTTAGTTTGTATATAGTGTTCGTTTTGTGTTTTCTCTCTCTTCTCAATAAAAGAAGATGTATTTTGCACACGCTGCGCCTTGGTCCAATCTGTCTCAAGAAGACGATCGTGACACACGGTTGGGATGGTGTTCTTCGGCTTGCAAGCCTCCCCCTTTTTCCTCCAAACATAACGATGGTCATTATGGGCAAAAATGTATAATTTTGTTTCATTAGACCAGAGGACATTTCTCCGATCTTTGTCCCCATGTGCAGTTGCAAACCGTAGTCTGGCTTTTTTTATGGCGGTTTTGGAGCAGTGGCTTCTTCCTTGCTGAGCAGCCTTTCAGGCTATGTCGATATAGGACACGTTTTACTGAGGATATAAATACTTTTGTACCGGTTTCCTCCAGCATCTTCACAAGGTCCTTTGCTGTTGTTCTGGGATTGATTTGCACTTTTCACACCAAAGTACGGTCATCTCTAGGAGACAGAACGCATCTCCTTCCTGACCGGTATGACGGCTGCGTGGTCCCATGGTGTTTATACTTGCGTACTATTGTTTATACCGATGAACGTGGTACCTTCAGGTGTTTGGAAATTGCTCCCAAGGATGAACCACACTTGTGGAGGTCTACAAAAACCTTTCTGAGGTCTTGGCTGATTTCTTTTGATTTTCCCATGATGTCAAGCAAAGAGGCACTGAGTTTGAAGGTAGGCCTTGAAATACATCCACAGGTACACCTCCAATTGACTCAAATGAAGTCAATTAGCCTATCAGAAGCTTCTAAAGCCATGACATAATTTTCTGGAATTGTCCAAGCTGTTTAAAGGCACAGTCAACTTAGTGTACATGTACGTACACTTCTGACCCACTGGAATTGTGATACAGTGATTTATATTTGAAATAATCTGTCTGTAAACAATTGTTGGAAAAAGTACTTGTGTTATGCACGAAGTAGATGTCCTAACCGACTTGCCAAAACTATAGTTTGTTAACAAGAAATGTATGGAATGGTTGAAAAACGAGTTTTAATGACTCCAACCTAAGTGTATGTAAACTTCCGACTTCAACTGTACATGTAGGCAGGGGTAAAAGTGACTAGAAGCAACTAGGCAGACGGATAAATAATCATGAATAGCCGCGTTAGTATGTGTGAGTGTGTGTGGTATGTGTGTTTGTGTGCCAGAGTGACAGTTTAAGTACGTGAATGTGTGAATAGAGACTTGAGATTGTGTATAAAGTCAGTGCAGATAGTCCGTGGATGGGATTGAGCAGCCATCGGTTAGCAGTTCAACAGTCTTATTGCTTGGCGATAGAAGCTGTCTCAGAGCCTATTGTTCCGAGACATGATGCTCCGGTACCGAGTCATTGGCAATTTTCCGGGCCTTCCTCATACACCGCCTAGTACAAATGCCCTGGATGGCAGGGAGCTCGACCCCAGTGATGTACTGTGTGTGTGTGTGTGTGTGTGTGTGTGTGTGTGTGTGTGTGTGTGTGTGTGTGTGTGTGTGTGTGTGTGTGTGTGTGTGTGTGTGTGTGTGTGTGTGTGTGTGTTACGGGGGGAAACATCTATACAGTGACATATCTCAATATTATTTTTGGATAATAATTTATTGACATTTGTCTCTAAGTGTCGATTTGTAAAAAAAAATATATATATTTATATACAGTACCAGTCAAAGGTTTGGACAGATCTACTCATTCAAAGGTTTTTCTTTATTTTTGCTATTTTCTACATTGTAGAATAATAGTGAAGGCATCAAAACTATGAAATAACAGTAAGCAAAAAAGTGTCAAATCAAAATAAAGTAGCCACTTTTGGCCTTGCTGACAGATTTGCCCACTCAGCTTTGGCATTCTCTCA
The DNA here is from genome assembly GCF_016432855.1 of Salvelinus namaycush. Lineage (NCBI taxonomy): Eukaryota > Metazoa > Chordata > Actinopteri > Salmoniformes > Salmonidae > Salvelinus > Salvelinus namaycush. The sequence goes on along the minus strand of NC_052332.1, from coordinate 10,208,968 downwards.
ACCAGCTTCATGAGGTAGTCACATGCAATGCATTTCAATTAACAGGTGTGCCTTGTTAAAAGTCAATTTGTGGAATTTCTTTCCTTCTTAATGTGTTTGAGCCAATCAGTTGTTTTGTGACAAGGTAAGGGTGGTATATTTGGTAAAAGACCAAGTCCATATTATGGCAAGAACAGCTCAAATAAGCAAAGAGAAACAACAGTCCATCATTACTTTAAGACATGAAGGTCAGTCAATCAAGAACTTTCAACGTTTCTTCAAATGCAGTCGCAAAAACCATCAAGGGCTATGATGAAACTGGCTCTCATGAGGACTGCCACAGGAAAGGAAGACCCAGAGTTACCTCTGCTGCAGAGGATAAGTTCCTTAGAGTTACCAGCCTCAGAAATTGCAGCCCAAATAAATGCTTCACAGAGTTCAAGTAACAGACACATGTCAACATCAACTGTTCAGAGGAGACTGCGTGAATCAGGCATTCATGGTTGAATTGCTGCAAAGAAACCACTACAAAAGGACACCAATAAGAAGAAGAGACTTGCTTGGGCCAACAAAAACATGAGCAATGGACATTAGACCGGTGGAAATCTGTCCTTTGGTCTGATGAGTCAAAATGTGAGATTTTTGGTTCCAACCGCCGTGTCTTTGTGAGACGCAGAGTAGGTGAACGGATGATCTCCGTATGTGTGGTTCCCACCGTGAAGCATGGAGGAAGAGGTGTGATGGTGTGGGCGTGTTTTGCTGGTGACACAATTTATTTAAAATTCAAGGCACACTTAACCCTTTTCCAACAGGACAATGACCCAACACACCTCCAGGCTGTGTAAGGGCTATTTAGCCAAGAAGGAGAGTGATGGAGTGCTGCATCAGATGACCTGGCCTCCACAATCACCCAACCTCAACCCATTTGAGATGGTTTGGGATGAATTGGAATGCAGAGTGAACGAAAAGCAGCTAACAAGTGCTCAGCATATGTGGGAACTCCTTCAAGACTGTTGGAAAAGCATTCCAGCTGAAGCTGGTTGAGACAATGCCAAGAGTGTGCAAAGCTGTCATCAAGGAAAAGGGTGGCTACTTTGAAGAATCAAAAATATTAAATATATTTTGGTTTGTTTAGCATTTTTTTGGTTAGTACATGATTCCATGTGTTATCTCATAGTTTTGACATCTTCACTATTATTCTACAATGTAAAAAATAGTAAAAATATAGAAAAACCCTTGAATGAGTAGGTGTGTCAAAACTTTTGACTAGTACTGTATACCCATAAATATATATATATATATAACAAAAATATATATATATAGATATATAAATTGTTATTTTAAAAAAAATGCTACTGTAGGTATTTTTCATCCTATAACTTGTTTTCCGTCTTCTTTATAAATAGTGACTCAACATGTTTTCAGCACTTTATTTCCCTGACTGATCAAAATTAATTTTCTCATGCTCTCTCTTGGCTCTCTGCAGCAGACATATAGTAAGCAATTTGTTAGGAACACAAAACTGCAATACAATCACAGTATCGAATCGCAATACATATAGAATCATGAGAATGGCTATACTTATCGTATCGTGATAAATATCGTATCATGAGGTCCCTGGCAATGCCCAGCCCTTGTGTGTGAGCGTGTGTGTGTGAGCTTGTGTGTGTGCGTTTGTGTGCATGAGTGGGTGTGTGCTTGTGTGTGTGTTTTGTTGATGGTGAAGGGTGTTTGTGTGGGTGTTTTGTTGATGGTGGTGGAAAACGCTGTCTCAGACACCGCTCTAGAATCTCCCATTAGCGTTCAATTGAATTGAGATCTGTTGTCTGAGACACACACACACACACACCTTTTATGCTCCTTGGAGATGCATCTTTCAAAGTCCCTGAGATATCTTCTTCTTGCCATAGTAGCCAAAATGATGGGTAACTGGGCATTATTATACATGACCCTATGCATGATGGGATGCTATTTGCTTAATTAACTCAGGAACCACACCTGTGTGGAAGGAAGCACCTGCTTTCAATAGACTTTCTATCCCTCATTTACGCAAGAGTTTCCTTTATTTTGGCAGTTACCTGTACATCAAGCGACTCCCTGGCCTACAGGTTCTTTAAGCTTGTCTTAAGTAGCTAGACACAGTCAGAGCACACATGGTTTATAGCGTCCAACACACACACACACACACACACACGGTTCCCAGCTTACAGTCAGAGGCAAGGCTGAAGGAGAATGGAAGGGGGAAAGAGAGAAAGGGATCAGGCTTGTCAATGACAAGACGACGAGTAGGGAGTTGGCTAACTCTCGTGAAAAAGCACTACTGAATTACTACACAAAACTTATTTGTGCAGTAGTGACAATGTAGAGACTGTGTAGTGAATGTGTACTTTATGCACTACTCAAGATAGGTAGAGATGTGTAGTGTTCAGTAGGAAAACAGTAGTTTCCAGTAGTAATCAGGTAGAGGTTTTTACTACTTGATGTTGGTGGTAAATAAGTACTCAAAACACTACAGCTTTACTACACAGGCTTGTTAGTAGTAATCTGGTCGGCTAGAGATTTTCTACTTGATGTTGGTAGTTAATAAGTACTCAAAGCACTACAGCTTTACTACACAGGCTTTTCAACAGTAATCAGGTAGAGTTTTTATTACTTGACGTATCATAACACTACAGGCAGACTACACCGACTTTTCATGACTGCAGAAGAAGACAAAACAGGAAGTAGTTGGTTGTTGTTACTGTTTACTGTTTTTGACAATCCCGAATGTAATCCCCTTCCATCCTCCGTCATCCTGTCTTTCATAGACCTTATACTGGCACCATCTGTAAGTTTAACTTTCCTTTATGAATACCTTCATGTCATTGTTTAGCCGTTTATATCACTTTTTACAACATCAAAAAGATTTCTAGCCAAAACGCTCTTAGCCGTTAGCCATTGTCATAGAGATGTATTGAGTTTAGCCTATCTGTTTGCTAGCCCCATTGAATTGTAGCTATGTAGACTCTGTTTTCGTCGTGCTAGCTGATGAGTGGGTTTGTATGCAAATGTACAGTATGTTCTTATTGTATACTTACCCATTCTACTTACCTCTTGTGACCTGTTGCCAAGGAGCCCCTTGACATAAGAAGACTGGAGGCCATTGTTAGTGAGATTAAAAATGTTTTTCTGTGTTGTGACCTCTGTTAGCCGATGATTGATAATGGCTTAGAATTGGTTGTCTCTTGTCCTTGTCTTTATTTTCTAAAGGTTACATGGTGGAAAAATGTGGCTGCAACAAAAAAGAGGATGTGAATAAAGTTCAGTCAAAGCTGAATGAAGACAAGGTCTCAAAGGGATGGACAAAATAAGTGTAAATATGTCATTCAATATGTCATTAATTGAATCAAAACAAATTGCAATAAAGTTTGCATGAGCTTATTATTGCTTGTTTGGTGATATAACTATAGTTAGAAACGTGAGGGAAAAACATGTAGGGATTTTGAATAGGTAGTTCAATGTTTTAAATAGTAATTCCAAAGGATTTATGTAGAAAATGATAAAGGATCAGGATCAATTCAGTAGTGATCAGTAGTGATACAACACCACACACACAGATGGCACTGGCAGTAGTAATTCAATATGGATTGAGTATGCAGACAGCAGCAATGTGTAGGAATCGTGTAGTAATTCAATATGGATTGAGTATGCAGACAGCAGCAATGTGTAGGAATCGTGTAGTAATTCAATATGGATTGAGTATGCAGACAGCAGCAATGTGTAGGAATCGTGTAGTAATTCAATATGGATTGAGTATGCAGACAGCAGCAATGTGTAGGAATCGTGTAGCAATTCAATATGGATTGAGTATGCAGACAGCAGCAATGTGTAGGAATCGTGTAGTAATTCAGACAGCAGCAATGTGTAGGAATCGTGTAGTAATTCAATATGGATTGAGTATGCAGACAGCAGTAATGTGTAGGAATCGTGTAGTAATTCAATATGGATTGAGTATGCAGACAGCAGCAATGTGTAGGAATCGTGTAGTAATTCAATATGGATTGAGTATGCAGACAGCAGCAATGTGTAGGAATCGTGTAGTAATTCAATATGGATTGAGTATGCAGACAGCAGTAATGTGTAGGAATCGTGTAGTAATTCAATAGTGAACATGTAGGAATTGTGTAGGTATGTGTAGGTTTTAAGTAGTAGAGACCCAAAAGCTCAGTAGTTACATATTAAGGGAGAATTATGTAGTGATTTGAGTAGGAAATATGTAGTGTTCACCAGTAGCGAAACGTCCCAATTCATAATTTATTACTACTTAAATTACTACATAAATCACTACTGGTTTACTACACATCTCAATAACAATCAAGTACTAAAACCAGTAGACTTTGTGTAGTAGTGATGAGTAGTAATTCAGTAGTACTTGTTCATGAGAGAAAGCAGAAATAGACTGGTAACCGGGCTGTAATCAAAACTCCCTATCACGCTACACAACATACACCATATATACAAAAGTATGTGGACACCACATCAAATTTGTGGATTCGGCTATTTCAGCCACACCCATTGCTGACAGGTGGATAAAATCGAGCACACCGCCATGCAATCTCCATAGACAAACATTGGCAAAAGAATGGCCTGTACTGAAGAGCTCAGTGACTTTCAACGTGGCACCGTCATAGGATGCCACATTCCCTACAATTTCTGCCCTGCTAGAGCTGCCACGGTCAACTGTAAGTGCTGTTATTGTGAAGTGGACATGTCTAGGAGCAACAACGGCCCAGCCACGAAGTGGTAGGTCACACAAGCTCAGAAAACAGGACCGACCGAGTGCTGACGCGTATAGCATGTAAAAATTGTCTGTCCTTGGTTGCAACACTCACTACCGAGTTCCAAACTGCTTCTGGAAGCAACGTCAGCACAAGAACTGTTCATAGGAAGCTTCATTTGAATGGGTTTCCATGGCCGAGCAGCCACACACAAGCCTAAGATCACCATGCGAAATGCCAAGTATCGGCTGGAGTGGTGTAAAGCTCGCCGCCATTGGACTCTGAAGCAGTGGAAACACGTTCTCTGGAGTGATTAATCACGCTTCACCATCTGTTATTCCGACGGACTAATCTGGGTTTGGCGGATGCCAGGAGAACGCTACCTGCCCCAATGCATAGTGCCAACTGTAAAGTTTAGTGTAGGAGGAATAATGGTCTGGGGCTGTTTTTCATGGCTCGGGCTAGGCCCCTTAGTTCCAGTGAAGGAAAATCTTAACACAACAGCATACAATGACATTCTAGACGATTCTGTGCTTCCACTTCGTGGCAACAGTTTGGGGAAGGCCCTTTCCTGTTTCAGCATGACAATGCCCCCGTGCACAAAGCGAGGTCCATACAGAAATGGTTTGTTGAGATCGGTGTGGAAGAAATCGACTGGCCTGCACAGAGCCCTGACCTCAACCCCATCGAACACTTTGGGGATGAATTGGAACGCCGACTGCGAGCCAGGCCTAATCACTCTACATCAGTGTCCTACCTCACTAATGCTATTGTGGCTGAAAGGAAGCAAGTCCACACAGCAATGTTCCAACAACTGTTACCCTACGAGGTCCGGAGTCTGCTGGTTTTCTGTTCTATCTGATAATTGATTGCACACACCTGGTGTGCCAGGTCTAAATCAGTCCCTAATTAGAGGGGAACAATGAAAAAATGCAGTGGAACTGTCTTCAAGGTCCAGAGTTGAGTTTGAGAGATCTAGCCTTCCCAGAAGAGTGGAGGCTGTTATCGCAGCAAAGGGGGGACCAACTCCATATTAATGCCCATGATTTTATAATGAGATGTTCGACGAGCAGGTGTCCACATACTTTTGTTTGTTTGTGTACCATCCCAAACCCCTATCCCCTATCCCTTATGCCCCTGTGGAGATCAGAGATGATATGATATGTAATAACATGGTGACAGCTCCAACGTACCCCCATCCCTAGCTAGAGGAGAATAGAGCCTGATCTGTACAGACTCCTCAGTAAACTGACCAGAAAAGGCACATTTTAAACACAGATCTTCTACACAGTATATGTCAGCACCAGATATAATCAAGCTAGCTAGGGCATAATGTCCAATCAAAACAAGCCCCAACATGCCAAACAGGACACATTACTTCTGTGCTCTCATTCATTCATTCAGTCAGTCAGTCAGTCAGTCAGTCATGCAGATAGTGAGACTGTTTCAGGAAACACCATACTCCTCTGCTTTAGAGTAAATATAGAACATTCCTTGTTGAGTCAACCCCGAATTATATAAACTGTGGGTGTTGATACTGAGCATGGAGTTCTGCTTTCGAGGGAAGCTTGCTTTTGACCTAAACACTGTGTGTGTGCTTGTGTGTGTTTGCTAGATTTTTTCCCCCAGCATGTGTGTTCCCTCTAAGACGACATGATGTAGAGCCCACCTGTAAACCAAACCAGGAAGATGGCAGGTTTCCACCCGATTCCTCCTTCCACACACACACACTTACGCACAAACACACATTTCCTCATCTATAAATAGCTTACACGTAACCAGCGGGGCTCCAAAAATAAAAGAATGAACTTATTACCCCAAAACAAAGCAGAGCGGCCCGTATCTAGTTCACACTAAGACAGAGAGAGACAGAAACAGACATAGCCAGTAGAACTAGAGAAAAGAGTTGGACATATAACAGACTCCTTATTTTCCCGAACTAACACCCACTCTCACAACAATCACGGTACCCCTTCTCTATCACAAACTTAAACACACCATCGCAGTGTGCCAAAGATGGGCCTTTCTCTATGTAGAGGGATGATTCAGAGTCCTCATTTACCCCCATGCTGTGTACGTGTGTGTATTCTGGGGCAAGAGAGGGACAGACAGAAGGACCAAACAGAAACAGACTGGCCATAGGGCAGTTCAGGCAAATGCCAGTGGGCTGATCTAAATTGGGGTGTTTGCATAGAGTTATCATTATTTGGCTAATAATGAGGGCCAAAGGAAAAAAATGGGCTGGGGTATTAGAAATCACCAGGTGGATTTTTTATCCCAGTCCAACCCTGGACCAGAGACACACAGTCCAATAGACAGACAGATAGACAGGGTAGACAGAATGTGTAAGTGTGTATTTTGAGGCTGGATAGAGCGAGAGCGACAGACAGTGGGTGATGGGGTGGCAATGCCCTTGTATATCTTGGCAGGACAACCTACATGCCAGTGTCAGAGGGGCAGGGGTAGTGGGGGGTAGACGGATGGGTGCCGGGCAGGGGGTGGATAGGGAACGGGAGGAGTAGAGGGCTGGGGGCGGAGGAGTGCACGTAGACGAGTCTCAAAGGGGTGTGTGCAAGCCCCCAGACATAGAGCCTGGGTGGACTTCATCACGGCGCTACGAGCACCGCATATCATTTCAAAGACAACTACGTAGTTCCTCTATCACCTTGTCAGGAGGAAAATAACAAGTAAAAGGGACATGACTTGGATCGGTGTCCTACAGCTCTACCAAGCTGGCCAGTAGATGCTGTAACCCCCCACCACCACCACCACCACCACCACCACCATTCTCCACTACGGGCACATGACTCATTATAAATACTTCAGACTAGACTAGAGTAGGGGGGAGTTTCTGATTAACACTACAGTAGCTACAGGCAACTAGCAGACAAAGACTCATCTGTATTAGACTCCCTAACTGGAGGATGGTGGATGTAGACTCCCTAACTAGAGGATGGTGGATGTAGACTCCCTAACTGGAGGATGGTGGATGTAGACTCCCTAACTAGAGGATGGTGGATGTAGACTCCCTAACTGGAGGATGGTGGATGTAGACGCCCTAACTGGAGGATGGTGGATGTAGACTCCCTAACTGGAGGATGGTGGATGTAGACTCCCTAACTGGAGGATGGTGGATGTAGACTCCCTAACTGGAGGATGGTGGATGTAGACGCCCTAACTGGAGGATGGTGGATGTAGACCACCTAACTGGAGATGGTGGATGTAGACCACCTAACTGGAGGATGGTGGATGTAGACTCCCTAACTGGAGGATGTTGGATGTAGACTCCCTAACTAGAGGATGGTGGATGTAGACTCCCTAACTGGAGGATGGTGGATGTAGACTCCCTAACTGGAGGATGGTGGATGTAGACCATCTAACTGGAGGATGGTGGATGTAGACTCCCTAACTGGAGGATGGTGGATGTAGACTCCCTAACTGGAGGATGGTGGATGTAGACTCCCTAACTAGAGGATGGTGGATGTAGACTCCCTAACAGGAGGATGGTGGACGTAGACTCCCTAACTGGAGGATGGTGGATGTAGACTCCCTAACTGGAGGATGGTGGATGTAGACTCCCTAACTAGGATGGTGGATGCAACACTACACAGTAAGTAAGTTGTTTACCACGGTGGCAGATGACACTGTACTCACTAGAAAACAAGTGTTGGGGCAAAATTCAGACACGTCAGCGTTAAAGCTCATATGGGGACCACCCAGCAAATCCTCTGCAATATGCTTTTAAATAAACTACAGTTTGGGTTGTGAATTCTCCAGGTCTTAAGAGAGGAGTGAGGCCCAAGGTGTTTGCTGGTTTTCTACCTCGTTAAATTCCAGTCAATCAGTACAATTGATCAAGTAGAATGGCAGCGAGAAATGAAAACCGGCAGGACTGCGGAACTCCAGAGCCTCCATTGTGCACCCCTGACCAGTCATGTGTTCCCACTCCCAGCCATGTGTTGGTTCATAAAGCTGAGATGTGGCAGCCAGGTGAGGCTAGCCTTTAGTCTTTAATACACCTGTAAACTGCCTGCTCTCTCTGACTTAATGGGAGAGCCAGAACAGAAACTAGAGGCTTATCCAGAGGACAGGAGCCAAGTATCAGGTGTGTTAGTGCTGGGCTGGAACTAAAGCCTGCACACACTGTGCTCTCCAGCTGGACCAGGGGGCAGAGTTGGAGAACACACCCCTCAAGGCCACATACTGTGCACTGCTCTAGCCTGGGATCAGGGTCATAATACCCATTGACACTGGTGGCACAGACCCCCTCACTTGTATTAGTACACTAGAAAATATTATACAAAAGTATTTTATTTTCTCAAAATGACTTTAAAGATACTGAATTTGGCCATCAGTGCTACATATTTCACTTTCTCTAACAGGTCTGAGATTCATTCACAAACACATAAACACATAAAAACACATATTGACCTCAATCAACTTTAAATTGACATGAACACAATACTTAATAAGAAAATATTTAAGAAAAATAAACAAATCCGACTATACGACTTCACATCTCCCTCACTGGGCTGTTGTATACTCTCTGAGTATAACACATCTATTAAATTATATGACAGACTCCTACGCGTTTATGGTCGAGTTCGGAGCGCAAACACTGTGCGTATTCTGCCAATAGCACAAACTGTCCCAACTGTAAACTTTCGAAGCGAAAATAATGAATTAACCACCGGACACACTTACTGTAGCCTGCTCCTCATGAGGCTGATCTGTCCGATATCAGTGTCCGTTTACGCAGGCGTTTTCACGAGCCTTGTCCGAATACCGTACAGCAGAAAAGTCTTCGTGTCAAGAGCCCCGTTAGAAAAACGAATTCACTTTAAATCCAGAATGGCAATAGCCTACTATTAATCATACAAACACAGTGATGGAAAGGGCAACTGGCAACATTAAAACTCTCTTCTCCACTCCAGATTTGAAATGAAGAGGAAGGGAGTCGTGCTACGCAGTCTCTCAGTGTGAGTGAGTGATTTGCCCGGTGAAGGAACGGAGGAGGGGAAGGAAAGGGGGATAATACCGCTAATGTTTGTTTCCCGTTGGTGATGTGCCCATAGACACACTTTGATCGATCGCTCTCTCTTTCTCTCTCGCTCTCTCCAATCCATCAAACACGCACACAATCCATGAACAAGTTTTAAGGCCCTAGCGGGTGCGCGCGCGCACAAAGACGCACAAAGACACACACACACACACACACACACACACATCCTATCTATCTGAAGTGTGTTCAGTCAACATATGTGCCAAATAAATAAACCACCCTAGTCGTAGTATAGAAGACTACATTTCCTGTCTAGTTAAGCTGTGAAAACGTGGATATCTTACCAGTCAATTACTTGCACTTCCTTCTGTTCTGTCAAAGCTTCAGCCCCAGATCCTCCTGCATGCGTTTCAGGTTTCGGTTCTCTCTCTTCCCTTCTGGCTTTATCTCAATCTCTCTCTCATCTGTGTCAGTCAGTCTGTGTCTGAGTGTTTCATCAGGGTGGTCTCTAAGGGCCTCAGGTCCATTGGTTTACAGAGCACCTGGGAGAGACCGGAGAGATACTGTATGATACTGGAGCTGGTTCTAGATTAAGATTAAGATGTAGTTTACACACACACACACACACACACACACACACACACACACACACACACACACACACACACACACACACACACACACACACACACACACACACACACACACACACACATACACACACACACCTGCTTTTAATCTTAAAACAGATTATTAAACTCAAATGAATGTACATTTTCAGAGTAATACAATCTCCCTTCCCTAGAATACACAGGGCAAACAGTATGAAGTATGAAGTGCTGGTCTGTAGCTCACTGGTGCACTGCAGTGGAAGCTCTTGGAACTGCACTTGTTTACCAGTACTGTGCAGTTTCGGATGGGTGGATGGACTTACGAAATGTCCTACAACTCTATAGCAGGAGGCTACTTCTCTCTGCTCTAACCCGCTCTGCAGCTCACACACCGACACGCACACACACACACCCACACAAACACTTGCCCACACCCGCACACATATACTGTACACAAAAGCAAATAGTCCGTCTCTGGGGAGTGTTTTCACTGCAAATGTGTTCCTGTAGTGTATGTCTCATGGGGGTCTAGTTTGGTTGTTAGTGGTCTAGTGGAACGCCCAGTACGTTACACCTGCTATGTATAATGGATGAGCCTTAACCTTTTGTCGTGTTACAGGAAAAACAGCTGCGCAGTCGTCGTTCTGCTACTACAGGACTATACACCCCGAGAAAAGATGCTGCTGCGTTTGTAGGCATCTCACCTGACAAGCCTGCTGTCGTCGTTCCCTGTCACTCCCATCACTCAGGCTGACACGCACAATGTAATCTGCCTGTTATTCATGTGAGACAGGCCTCTGAACAACAAAGGCACAGTCGTCCCGGTAGCATTTTTTTACAACAATGAAAGTATGTCTCTGCAAACTCAGTATAATATGTGGAGATATTTCAAAGAATGCTTTCATGCTTTGAAGGGGCTCCTGAGTGGCGCAGCGGTCTAAGGAACTGCATCTCAGTGCTCGAGGTGTCACTACAGACACCCTGCTTCGATTCCAGGCTGTATCACATCCGGCCGTGATTGGGAGTCCCATAGGGCGGCGACACAATTGGCCCAGCGGCGTCCGGGTTTGGCAGTTGTAGGCCGTCATTGTAAATAAGAATTTGTTCTTAACTGACTTGCCTAGTTAAATAAAGGTTAAAACCTTGTTCTCTCCTCCATCCCTTCCCTCATAGACACACACACAAACACTCATGTGTATGTGGCATGTAGCTCCCTCAGACACAGCTGTGCTTGGTTCTGAGGCCAGAGTCTATGGCAGTGTTAGGGCAGTACCACCAGAGATATTTTAAGCTCTGATTCACTCCAGAATTTCAGTATGGACACGCTGAACAGCAGTGATAGCCAGGCAGACAGTGACTAACATTAGCTATGGAATTGTTGCAGTTTAATTGTATACAGTAGTTTGGCATCTAGAATCTACACCACAAACCCTGTCTGTCAGAGATGTGACATAGCAAATTATACAAATATGACCAAGAGACTGTTAGGACGCAAGAGACCACAAGCTAAAGGCTACTTATGGTAAATACAGTCATCCTACTGTACTGCATCACACAGTAGACTGTCAGCCATGGTTATGACTGAAAGACCAGTTTTATAACAAGATGCATTTGTTCAAGGTCATTAGGAATAAAGCTAGAAGTAACCTAGAAACAAAGTTTAAGTATCATAGGGTCAGAGGTCAGAGATCATAGGCCAGTCAGAGAGGTGATGGGGGAGGGGCAGGGAGAGCCAAGATGGAGGGCCAATGACCAACCGTTACAGATCCACAAAACATTGTAGACTTGCTTAAATACAGTATATTTACACCACCATTGAATGTTGAACTATATAGCTTGCTAAAAGTACAGCATAGGAGTATAAGAGTGAATTTCAACATTTCTGTCTTTTTTCATGGTCAAATTATAACTTCATATCTTTCTGTCTCTCTCTCTATCCTGGGCCAGTCCTGATTGACTACTGCAGCTGTGGCTGTGCTTCTCGCTATGGTCGGACAGGCAGACACAGACAGACAGGCAGACCAGTGGAACCCAACCACACACAGAGGTGAGAGACGCTTGACTTTGGGAGGCATTACAAGTCCTTTAGATTTTCCTTTATAGTCTCTTGTCAGCAGATGAAGCCATACCACCGACTTTACCATGAGAAAACACCATAGAAGACATTTATGTTTTTGTGTTCATTTGCAGTGCGCTCACACACTTTCCCATAGACAGCACACACTCTCAAAAGCGCTCTCGCACTCACAAACTCTTGTTTGATCATGTGGCACACACTCCTTTCTGCCCAAAACTAAACTAAATTGAAAGCTATGAGTCAGTAAGAGTTTGCTGTGCGTCACACACACACACACACACACACACACACACACACACACACACACACACACACACACACACACACACACACACACACACACACACACACACACACACACACACACACATACACACACACACTCACCAGTGCTGCTTGTATTATCTTCCCCAGGAAGGTTCCCTACAGCTCCAGCTGTGGGTCAGATCACTCTATCCTTTAGCTCAGAAAAGAAGGGATGAAATGGAACAAAGGAGTAAAAGAGGACTAGAAGAAGGTATAAAGCCAGACCAGCTGGCTTAGAGGAGAAAACCCAGAGACCTGGGTGACCGTGTTCGGCTCAAAGCTACCAACTGCACACTGAGAGGAAAGAGACATAACCAGCCCCCAGCAGCGCCCTCAGACACACACACACCCTGTGACCTCCCTCAGAGGCGTCATGCCCATAGTGGGCACAGGGGCACGTGCCCCCTCAGATTTGTCCTTTAAAAAAAATATATATATATTTTAAATGTGTTTCTCTGTAATACTTTCTACTAGCCACCTAGCAATTTGTGGCAGTAGGTAGCCTAGCGATTAGAGTGTCGGGCCAATAACCAAAAGGTCACTAGTTTGAATACCCGGGCCAACAAGGTGAAAAATCTGCCAATGTGCCCTTGAGCAAGGCACTTAACCCAAATTGTTCCAGGGTCACCGTTGATAATGGCTGACCCTGTCCGTGACCCCACTTTCTGAGGGTGTCTCAAGAGGAGTTGGGATATGCAAAAATGTCCAATTCCCACATGTGTATAATACACACTATTCATTATTATAATCATTTTATGAAGTTGGCTTTAGCTAGCCCAGATAGGTTCCCAATCTCCTAATCTCATTACTAGCTACCAAGAGATAATTTCATTATATCACTCAAGCTAGTAGCTAGTTTGTCTAACTATCTTAGCTGGCATGCCTGCTGGCAAGGTTGGTAGACTTTAGAAAAGCAAGCAATTAATAAACGCACTGAATAAGACTCACATTCCTTTCGATCTTTTACCCAGATTTGAGCGAAGATGCAGAGAAGCATATTTTGTTTCTTTAAAAACACACCAGTAAGGAGGATACAGACAGCCCAAGAGGTCCGCTTAGATATGCAGAGAAAGAAACATATTTTTTACATAGAATTAAGCATAATGATTATGGCTCTAGGTTCAGGTGTTTGAAAAATGCAAACATTTTCAACGTAGCCATCCTCACGTACTTTGTGCCCCCTCAGATTTTGGGGTGCATGACGCCCCTGACCTCCCCAGTGCTTTCTGGCTGGGTGTCTGAGGCCGAGGTTTAGTCACCTGTCTCTGTCATTCTGGGTATATTTAGCTGTGAGGTGTCGCTAACGCTGCCTGCCTGCCTGTGTGTGTGTGTGTGTGTGTGTGTGTGTGTGTGTGTGTGTGTGTGTGTGTGTGTGTGTGTGTGTGTGTGTGTGTGTGTGTGTGTGTGTGTGTGTGTGTGTGTGTGTGTGTGTGTGTGTGTGTGTGTTACTGACACTCAGGCCTTTGTAGGCCTTGGCATAAGAGCCCAGGATTACTGGTCTAAAGGCCTATGGCTCTTCCCATTACAGAGAAAGATGGTTGGAAGAGAGAGAGAGATCAAACCTATGAACATGGCCCGGATTTCCACACACTGAGCATCTGCTAGGCCGAGGCTTAGTTTTAACCTGCCCACTGCTCTCAGATCACTACAGATGAAGGAAAGGAGAGAGAAGATGAAGCTACTAAATACACCTAGAAAGTTCCTATAGGGTTAGTGTGAGGATACAGTGGGTTCTTGAAGACCAAGGATAATACACAAACAAACACACAAAAACACAATGATAGCAAATAGTGGGCAGCACATTGGTCTCAGCTGTGGGAATCTCTGTACGCATGAGAGCTCAGGTATAAACCTACTCTATAGCTGATGGGAAGTTACACCTTCACAAGTTTAATGGCTTCTCCACACTGTTGACTTTACTTGGCCACTACCTGCTGACTTGACAGATTCACCAGACACATACACAGACCCAGTCTGGAATTGACCATATATTGTACAGCTCATATACAGTACAGTCCTGAGATGGTGAATGATTAGCCTTAATCTAAGCAGTCCTGAAGTCTGTCAGTCTGAGAGTTCAGCTCAGGTTCAGTTTGCTGTTATAGTAAAACATCAACAGATCCAGGCCATTACTCTCAGTGGTGGAAAATACCCAATTGTCATACTTGAGTAAAAGTGAAGATACCTTAATAGAAAATGACTCACAGTAAAAGTCACCCAGTAAAATACTACTTGCGTAAAAGTCTAAAAGTGTTTGGTTTTAAATATACTTAAGTATCAAAAGTAAATGTAATTGCAAAAATATACTTAAGTATCAAAAGTAAATGTAATTGCAAAAATATACTTAAGTATCAAAAGTAAAAATGATTTTAAATTCCTTATATTAAGCAAACCAGACGGCACCATTTCATTTTTTATTTTTTTTTATCTACGGATAGCCAGGGACACACTCCAATACTCAGACGTAATTTACAAACGAAACGTGTGTTTAGTGAGTCCGCCAGATCAGAGGCAGTAGGGATGACCAGGGATGTTCTCTTGATAAGTGCGTGAATTGAAACATTTTCATGTCCTGCTAACCATTCAAAATGTAACAAGTAGTTTTGGGTGTCAGGGAAAATGTATGAAGTAAAAAGTACATTATTTTCTTTAGGAATGTAGTGAAGTAAAAGTTGTCAAAAACATGAATAGGAAAGATACCCCCCCAAAATACTTAAGTAGTACTTTAAAGTAGTTTTACTTATATACTTTACACATCTGATTACTCTAACGAGTTAGCTGACAGACTTGTGTGGGTGGCTGTTTTGCAGGTGCGTGCGTGCACTTACTAGACGGCCCCTGACAGACTGATGCCCCTGATCCACTACCCTCCAGGAAGTGAAGAGAGGGAGAGAGAGAAATAAAGAGGGAGAGAAGAGAAAGGGGTGGTAGAGAAGAGAGGGGAGATAATAGAGAAGGATGAAGAGAGACTAGAGAACCGAGAGGGATATCTGAGGTGAGAGTGTGGGTGTTATTGTGTGAGGGGCGGGCAGAGGAGAGGAAGGGGTTGGTCTCTCATCCAGTAATAATGTTTTCTGGAGCTCTCTGCAAAACATCTGGTTCTCTTCAGACAAGCCTTATTGCTACTGACACTACTTATTTGTCTTTCACCCACACCTCTCCCACCTACATGCACACGTATACACAAGTACACACACGTGCACACTGCACTCACACACGAGTGTGTACCCCCTGTCCCCTCTCAGTTGCTTTTGGCTGGAGACTTGTTTCCCATAGAGTTGCTGGTTCAAGCCTCGTTCCGGCTGTTTCCCCTAAATTGTTACGCCTCCTTCACAGACCGGATGGCACTTCATGTTCTTTTCCTATAGAAAACCCTTGTGTGGCTATTTAATGGGCCGTGTTATGTTTTAGTTATGAATGAAACGGTCAAACAAACTATAACTGTAATAAACCTGTGGTGTAGCAATGTTGTAGGTTTACTGGCAGAGTGTAGAGTAAAATCTCTCTCCTCTCCTGCTGTTTCCTGTCTTCCAAACCCCCTCTTTACCCTCTTCTGTGGGGGGCGTGATAAATGGCCACAGAAATCAGAAGTGCTTGCAATGGATTAATCAGTGAAGAATATCACTGTCTGTACATACCATTATCCTTCCAGCAGTATACAAGGTGTAAAAGTTTAAAATGCCAGTTACTGAGACAATGGCAACTAACTAAATATGTTTTAGTTCACTGGAGAATGCAGCTGGTCTGGCACAGGGATTATGGGCTAGAGTTGTGTTGGGCTAGGCTGTGGGGCCCTGTAGGGTTGGGCTGGGACCAGCGGAGAGCCCTGTGCTACGTGTTTGGGTTGGGCTGGGACTGGGGCTTTGGTCCAGATATGAGATGATGTGGGGTAGGGCTGAGGCTCCACTCCCCAGAAGATAGTGTTACTGTGAAAGCCATGAGCGAGTGGAAACTAATCTACCCTTACCAAGCTGCCTCGCATAGCTGACAGTCCATGCTACATCTCTGTGTATGTGTGTGTTTCACCAGCTGCTTGCGTCTCTTCCAGTCAATGGTGTTTAGAAAATAGCTTGAAAAACCCTTACTTATAAGTACAGCTCAATTCATGCAATCAAGCAGGGACACACACACCAAACACACGTCTAAGTGCAGGAGGGCATCTCAACAATGAGCGGGGCACCTTTGAAGTGTTGTTAGCTCTATCCTGGGTCAGGCTGGGTCAGTCATAACAACTGACTGGAACAACAGCCATCAAGGCCACGACAGGTGGAAACACATGACAAGGCTATAGGCTGGGGCTATACGGGCAATTTTCCAGGACAAAGATTAGAAACCTATTCCTGGAATAAAACACTTTCGATGGAGATTCCAGAACTGGGCTTATATCTGGGAAATATCGTACAAAAACATTGACTAGCTAGTTTTGAGCCAGCTAAATTCTGGTCATTCTAAGGTGGAACTCTGGGTACCGGTATTCTACTGCAGAATTTCGGGTATTCTCCATCTTCTGTGGAATCCTGGCCATCCTCCTGCCAGGTCAGGGGTCATGGTTCTCACCTGTACATTCCTGTAGTTGTGCAGATATGCAGCTTGCTACAGCCACGTGTCATGATATGAATGAATGGATGGTTCATTTTACTGTCCACCAATAGTTACTTCGATTTTTAAAACAGTAATTACCTAATATTGGCGTAATAAATAGGCTTTGGTTTCATTTAGATTCATTGACACAAGTCCAGCGTCACTACTGTATGTGCCACTTGGTACCAGGTAAGTACCAATTGTGTTGAAATTGTTCTAGGTAAATACCAGAATGTTTCTAGAGATTTGCCATGTAAATACAAAGTACCAGCTTAAACCGGGCTGTAAAATAAAGTGTTACTGAATTAATAAAAAAACGTATAAGCCTTACATTAATTCCTCTTGCATGTCAAGTTTTCAAGTGTATGTGTGTGTCGCTCTGACACCTAAGGCTAGAGGAAAGGGAAGTCCAGGCTAGTACCATGCATTCACACTGATCCATCAGCCTCCCAGCCCAACAGCATAAGGAGAGCCACAGGTCAAGCTGTCTGACCTATCCTGACGCTGGCTGGAGGGGAGGGGAGTGACCTTAAACAGTTCCCAGGTGTCAGAGGTTAAGTGTTGTCACATGGCCAGCACAGCCCACCTAATGACTGACAGGTGTCGAACTTTGACCCGTGTTACCATGGAAACAAGGTTTTAAGCCACATCACGGACATGAGCATCACTTCTCGTAAGAACAAAACACAAACAGGGCAATTTGTCTGTTTTAAAGAGAGACGTGGGGTTTGGCTCTCTAAAAAGTCAAGCAAATGCCCCAGTAATTGGGTAATTTGGGAAAATGAGAACAATGTGATATTGTGCTATAGAGAGTACAGTCAATTACCAATTACACTTTACAGCCGTGGTGATGGGATATACCTGTAGCTAAAGGCTTTCCCAGTCCAAAGGGTGTTGAGGGGCATGTGAGGGAGAGGAGATGAGAATGAGAATAGGGGGATAGTCACCCTAACCACCCCTGTTGATTGTCTGTCATCACTATAAAGGTATCTGGTATAGATCCCTGCGCAGCAGCGAGTGTATTAATCATTTAGCAGCCACTCTTGTCCAGAGAAACTTACGATCCATGTATTCAACTAAAGCACAGTAAAATCATAACCACAACCCGAGGTTCTGGACGGGTCCATTCTCCCAATCAGTAACAGTGTAACTGCCAGTCACTGGGTAGAGCAGAGGGACAATATGACATATTTTTAGAGTTCTCAACAACTCCGATAATTACCAGCAGGACAAAGGAGTGAGGGGGTAGCTGGGAGGGTAGAGTGGAGGGGGTCGGGGGGGTTGTAGGGGGAGTGGGATGAGCGTTAAATGCCCCCCTGCATTGGCACATGCTCAGCTGTTGGATAAGGGCAAACTGTCCGGACAGAGTCACTCAGCAGCACATACACACACACACACACACACAAAGACTCCAGAAATAAACTACCCCAGCAACTCCCCAGTTACAGCCTCGCCATCTCCCCCCTGTGGGTTACACAGACAAACACACACACACACACACACACACACACACACACACACACACACACACACACACACACACACACACACACACACACACACACACACACACACACACACACACCACTGGCTTTAGAAACCTCAAACCCTCCAATTACAGGGAGGGAACTCCCAAAATCGTCTACCCTGTCATCATCTGATTGGCTGGGTTTATTACCTAAGCAAACTGAGACTAACTATGGGACTGAAACCAAAAGTAAATCGCACAAACTCTTCATCTAAATCAGCCTGCCTGGAGTTTTGGCTGAAACCAAAATATGAGGAAGCATTGTGGTGTCAGGCTGAGTTGATTTGAACTCTCAGTGTAATGTATTTATTGTGCAGGGGCGTAGGCATGGGTGGGCCTGGGAGGGCACAGGCCCACCCACTAGGGAGCCAGGCCCACCCACTAGGGAGCCAGGCCCAGCAAAAGCACATTTCTGCAGCCCCCACCCCACCAAAAAATGTCTGGATATGCCCCAGTTATTGTGAACTTCTTTCAGTGGAGGCTTCTCAGAGGAAGAAGGGGAGGACTATCAACCTCAGTGAATTTCATTAAAAATATATATTTTTAAAATATTTAAAAAATTGTACTTTAGATAAAACTGAACAAAATATAATCACGTCACCAAATAATTGATTAAAACACTATTTTGCAATGAAGCTCTACAGTAGCCTCAACAGCACTCTGTATGGTAGCACCATGGTGTGGCCGAAGGGCAGCTAGCTTCCATCCTCCTCTGGGTACATGGACTTCAATACAAAACATAGGAGGCTCATGGTTCTCACCCCCTTCCATAGACGTACACAGTAATTATGACAACTTCCGGATGACGTCCTCCAACATATCAGAGCTCTTGCAGCATGAACTGACATGTTGTCCACCCAATCAAAGGATCAGAGAATGAATCTAGTACTGAAAGCATAAGCTACAGCTAGCTAGCGCTGCAGTGCATAAATCGTGGTGAATAGTTGACTCGAAGAGAGAGAAAGACAATAGTTGAACTGTTTTGAACAAATAATTTTCTTCCCAAATGAAGGAGAAGCAAGAGAGATAGTATTTCTTTTTCAGTTTCACTTACTTAGCTAGCAAATGCAGCTAGCTAGTTAGCAGACTCAAACAGAGAGGGATGCTATGTTAGCTAGCTGGCTATGACTATCCAACGCAACACTAGAACTCTTCCAAGTCAAGGTAAGCTTTTGGTTTGACTAATTTATTGCCATTGGGGACCGCCGGTGTAAGTGTAACCGATGTGAAATGGCTAAATAGTTAGCGGGGTGCGCGCTAATAGCGTTTCAATTGGTGACGTCACTTGCTCTGCGACCTTGAAGTAGTTGTTCCCCTTGCTCTGCAAGGGACGCGGCTTTTGTGGAGCGATGATTAACGATGCTTCGTGGGAGGCAGTTGTTGATGTGTGCAGAGGGTCTCTGGTTCGAGCCCAGGTAGGGGCGAGGAGAGGGACGGAAGCTAAACTGTTACATTGATGCTGTTGATCCGGGTCACGACACCAGTGATAACAAATGTCAATCATACTCTCCTTGCGTTGTGTTTAGTTCAAATAAACCACCCCAGCCAGTGGTCCCCGTTGAACGTTATTTATTACCTGTAGTTAAATAGAAAACAGCACGTTGGTTGTGCAGGGCTTAATGATGTTGATGGCTGTCGATGGTAAAATCCCTTGCATCACATTTTCATACTGGGCATTAACAAAATACAAAAATACAATACAAAATATAACATGTGTAAATACCTGTTGTTAAATAGGAAACAGCACGTTAGTTGTGCAGGGCTTAACGGTATTGATGGCTGTCGATGGTAAAATCTGTAGCATGAAAAGAACTGTGTTAGCAGTGAGCTTATGTGACCATTACATTGGTGCATGCTAGCTAACGCACTTATATACAGCAATCATATACCAAAGCACATCCCAGAAAGCCCCTCAATCCCTAACAGGTACCATATACCCACACATGTATAAATCAGAAATGTACAGCAAACTTGTACACATTGTAAAATATAAAAATATAAAATAGTATTCAGAACGTGACCTACCCCTTGCATCACATTTTCATACTGGGGAGACCTGACGTTCGCGATCTCCCCCTATCTGCAAGCGGGGCCAATAACAACATGCCTTATTGTCATCGGAATTGAACCAACCAATAAGAATGCTTGAACATTAAATACACCTTTCTTGACTAAGACATTACTTTAGTGAATATGGTGACAACGATGTAGGCTGTGTGTAGCGGTTATGATATGGTTTGGCTTGGAAAAGGTTTGTAATCTTTCATTCATAGGCTAGGTTGTAGCAACCTCATGGTGGGTATATGGACAATTTGAGCATCATGTAGTAGCCTGGAATATGAATGAAAGTCATCCAATATGCTGTAACAGAAATAAGGCCATGCTCATGAACAACGCTCCATCATCTTAAACGCCACTGACTTCTTTACTGTGTATCACTTCTCTAACATGGCTTCCTTTCAAGTTCAGGTTTATTATTATAACTCATTTTAACTTAACAGGTATGATATATGATGTTACAGCGGTTCTGGCCTCACTTACCATAGACACACAGCTGTCGAGTGAGAAGTCCAATTTTTTTAAATGTATTTAACCTTTATTTTATCAGGTAGTCATACTGAGACCAAGGTGTATTTTACAGATGAGCCCTGAATGCCAGACATGATGGAAAATACACACACAATATAAATACAAAATGCAAGCAGAAAGAAAAACACTGTCATAAAATAAAAACACATTCATCAGTAAAAAAGGTCCTCAATCAGCTTTCTGAATTGCCATCGAGGCACCAAAACATCACATTTAAGAACATGTTGAAGGTTGTTCCACAAATAAGCTGCAAGAAAGCTAAAAGCTTATTTACCTAACTCAGTAGAGACCCAAGGAATTTCCAGTTAGCCATCCCTGAGACTGGGTATGGTGTTGTAACTCATATGTCAATCTCTGGTCCAATGTAAGTGTTTGAGATATACAACACTTCCCTCTAGTGGTTAAAATGCAGAACAACAGACAGTCACACTGACAGATAGACCAAACCATTGTTTTTGAACATTTAACCTTTATTTAACTAGGCAAGTCAGTTAAGAACATATTCTTATTTACAATGACGGGCTACCCCAGCCAAACCCAGACGACGCTGGGCCAATTGTGCACCGCCCTATGGGACTCCCAATCACGGCCAGATGTGATACAGCCTGGATTCGAACCAGGTATTGCAGTGACGCCTCACACTGAGATGCAGTGTCGTAGTTGTTGCATCATTGTGAAGTCGGCACCAAGGTTATTATAGTAAACGAAAACTGAAACTAATCAGAAAAAAACTATTTCAAAAACTGAAATAAAATAATTAAGAAACCTGTTAGCAGTCACCTTCCCCCTCAGGCATTTAGCCTTTTTGAAAAACCTGTAAAACGGTGGCAAGCATCCACACAAGAGAAAAGTGTATCATTCTACAGTAGCCTACACCTGTCAGTCAACTGATCAACGCATCCTATGCACTGTAGCCCTATTAATAAGGTGGTAACATAGACCATTCAGTGCTTCAGCCATAGCCACAGGAAGTAGCAGTGCTGAGGGAGCTGCAGCACCCCCTGAAAATCAGAATTTATTTTTCACAATAGTTGTGCCCTCTGACTTTACTAGTATTAGTGGACAGATATAGACGTCTGTAGCGCGGGGAAAAACATTTTTTCCAGCATCTCTGCTTTGGCAGAAAAAGGTAGTTGTTCTGAACAGTATCTTGCAGGATTTAATAATTGGAATTGTAAGAGTTGTTGCCCTGTCCCTTTCTCTGCGACTGGCATTCTAATGTAATCCAAAAAGAACAAAATGTTTCGTCAAACATTTATATCAAAAAGATGCAAAGTTATGGGCAAAGACACAAAACATCCACACCAAATGTAATTTTTTTATTGATAAAATAAAATGGACAAAGTGCAGTATTAATTGACCATCCTAACAAACCACTTAATGTAAATGTACATTACTGTATTGTACATAGGCTGGTCATCTAGGGTTGTACCTGTAGACTTTCCATCACCATGTAGAAAAACAATAACCAATACAGTAATTGAGTCCATTGAAATATCAAGTGGTTTGTGATGATGGGATTATGTGGCTCAGTTGGTAGAGCATGGTGCTTGCAACGCTAGGGTTGTGGGTTTGATTCCCACGGGGGGGGGGGGGGGGGGGGGGGTATGAAAAAGTATGTAAATGTATGCACTCACTAATGTAAGTTACTCTGGATAAGAGTCTATTAAAAAGGAATGAATTGATCATTTCAGTTTTCACGTAGAAATAGGTTGCATTTGCAAAGTATTTCAAGAAACTGGAAAACATATCAAGTATTGGTTGGCAGATGTTAATGCGAGTGTAGCGAATTGCTTGTGCTTCTAGTTCCGACAGTGCAGTAATATCTAACAATTCTCCAACAACTACCTAATACACAAAAAGGTAAAGGTGTGAATGAAAGTAAGTATATGGATGAGCGATGGCCGAGCGGCATAGATGGTAATAGATGGTATAAAATACAGTATATACATGTGATATGAGTAATGTAAACATTATTAAAGTAACTAGTGATCCATTTATTAAAGTGTCCAGTGATTGGGTCTCAATGTAGGCAGCAGCCTCTCTGAGTTAGTGATTCCTGTTTAGCAGTCTGATGGCCTTGAGATAGAAGCTGTTTTTCAATCTCTCGGTCCCAGCTTTGTTGCACCTGTACTGACCTCGCCTTCTTGGATGATAGCGGTGTGAACAGGCAGTGGCTCGGGTGGTTGTTGTCCTTGATCTTTTTGGCCTTCCTGTGACATCGGGTGCTGTAGGTGTCCTGGAGGGCAGGTAGTTTGCCCCTGGTGATGCGTTGTGCAGACCGCACCACCCTCTGGAGAGCCTTGCGGTTGAGGGTGGTGCAGTTGACGTACCAGGCGGTGATACAGCCCGACAGGATGCTCTCAATTGTGCATCTGTAAAGGTTTGTCAGGGTTTTGGGTGACAAGCCACATTTCTTCAGCCTCCTGAGGTTGAAGAGGCGCTTTTGCACCTTCTTCACCACACGGTCTGTGTGGGTGGACCATTTCAGTTTGTCTGCAATGTGTATGCCAAGGAACTTAAAACTTTCCACCTTCTCCACTGCTGTCCCTTTGATGTGGATAGGGGGTGAGACTCAAGTTACAAACACTGGTAAACACTCACATTTAGTTTAGATGTTTTCACAAAAGTAGTGCACTGGGCCTTTACTAGTCCTGTATGAGCGGACCAATACAGACGTCTTCAGCGCAGGCAATATTTTTTTTTGCATCCCCAGAAAGCTCCATTATTGATTATATCAGATTTTATTAGTCACATGCGCCGAAAACAACAGGTTTTGACCTTACAGTGAAATGCTTACTTACTAGCCACTAACCAACAACGCAGTTACAAAAATAAAAAATAAAAGTAATTAAAGAGCAGCAGTAAAATAACAATAGCGAGATTACATACAGGAGGGTACCGGTACAGAGTCAATGTGCGGGGCCACCAGATAGTTAATAAGGTAATAAGTACATGTGGGTAGAGTTAATAAAACAGACTATTTAGAGATAACAACAGAGTAGCAGCGGTGTAAAATAGGGGAAGGGAGTGGGGGGGGCAATGCAAATAGTCTGGGTAGCCATTTGATTAGGTGTTCAGGAGACTTATGGCTTGGGGGTAAAAGCTGTTTAGAAGCATCTTGGACCTAGATTTGGCGCTCCGGTACCACTTGCCGTGCGGTAGCAGAGAGAACAGTCTATGACTAGGGTGGCTGGAGTCTGACCATTTTTAGGGCCTTCCTCTGACACCGCCTGGTATAGAGGTCCTGGATGGCAGGGAGCTTGGCCCTAGTGATATACTGGGCCGTTCGCACTACCCTCTGTAGTGCCGTGCGGTCGGAGGCCGAGCAGTTGCAATACCAGGCAGTGATGCAACCAGTAAGGATGCTCACGATGGTGCAGCTGTAGAACTTTTTGAGGATCTGAGGACCCATGCCAATTCTTTTCAGTCTCCTGAGGGGGAATAGGTTCTGTCGTGCCATCTTCACAACTGTCTTGGTGTGCTTGGACCATGTTAGTTTGTTGGTGATGTGGACACCAAGGAACTTGAAGCTCTCAACCTGATCCACTACAGCCCCGTCGATGAGAATGGGGGCGTGCTCTGTCCTCTTTTTCCTGTAGTCCACTATCATCTCCTTTGTCTTGATCACGTTGAGGGAGAGGTTGTTGTCCTGGCACCACACGGCCAGGTCTCTGACCTCCTCCCTGTAGGCTGTCTCGTTGTTGTCGGTGATCAGGCCTACCAATGTTGTGTCATCAGCAAACTTAATGATGGTGTTGGAGTCGTGCCTGGACGTGTAGTCATGAGTGAACAGGGAGTACAGGAGGGGACTGAGTACGCACCCGAGGGGCCCCTGTGTTGAGGATCAGCGTGGCGGATGTGTTGTTACCTACCCTTACCACCTGAGGGCGGCCCGTCAGGAAGTCCAGTATCCAGTTGCAGAGAGAGGAGTTTAGTCCCAGGGTCCTGAGCTAATTTATGAGCTTTGAGGGCACTATGGTGTTGAACCCTGAGCTGTAGTCAATGAATAGCATTCACACATAGGTGTTCCTTTTGTCCAGGTGGGAAAGGGCAGTGTGGAGTGCAATAGAGATTGCATCATCTGTGGATCTGTTGGGTGGTATGCAAATTGGAGTGGGACTAGGGTTTCCGGGATAATGGTGTTGATGTGAGCCATGACCAGCCTTTCAAAGCACTTCATGGCTACAGACGTGAGTGCTACGGGTCGGTAGTCATTTAGGCAGGTTACCTTAATGTTCTTGGGCACAGGCACTATGGTGGTCTGCTTAAAATATGTTGGTATTACAGACTGACAGGGAGAGGTTGAAAATGTCAGTGAAGACACTTGCCAGTTGGTCAGCGCATGCTCGCAGTACACGTCCTGGTAATCCGTCTGGCCCTGTGGCTTTGTGAATGTTGACCTGTTTAAAAAGGTATTTTTCACATCGGCTATGGAGAGCGTGATCACACAGTCTTCCGGAACAGCTGGTGCTCTCATGCATGTTTCAGTGCTATTTGCCTCGAAGCGAGCATAGAAGTAGTTTAGCTCGTCTGGCAGGCTCATGTCTCGGGCAGCTCTCAGTTGTGCTTCACTTTGTAGTCTGTAATGGTTTGCAAGCCCTGCCACGTCCGACGAGCGTCAGAGTCGGTGTAGTACAATTCGATCTTAGTCCTGTATTGAAGCTTTGCCTGTTTGATGGTTCGTCGGAGAACATAGCGGGATTTCTTATAAGCTTCCGGGTTTGAGTCCTGTTCCATGAAAGCAGCAGCTCTAGCCTTTAGCTCGATGGAGATGTTGCCTGTAATCCATGGCTTATGGTTGGGGTATGTTCCTACGGTCACTGTGGGGACGACGTCATCGATGCACTTATTGATGAAGCCAATGACTGTGGTGTACTGTGGTGTACTCCTCAATGCCATCGGAGGAATCCCGGAACATATTCCAGTCTGTGCTAGTAAAACAGTCCCGTAGGCCCCCATTTTTAGACAATAACAATATTCTACTGTGGTTGCAACACAGTACAATGAGGAATGTATTACTGTTATCAGGTGAATACACAATTATTAGCTAGGGCTGGGATTTAGGATTTTTTTTTTATTAGGATCCCCATTGGCTGTAGCGATTGCAGCAGCTAGTCTTCCTGGGGTCAACACAAAAAATGACATGAAAAGGAACATTAATAGATAACAGCTTAAGGACAGAACTACCTGCATTTAAAACGTCACACATGGCTGGCGGGTTAAGTCTGTGTGTACATTGACTATGCAAACAATTTGGAATTTTCAACACAGTAATGCTTCCTCTAAAAACGAAATGTGATGCAGTAGGTCTCTCCTTTACTTATGGGCAAGAGACTGGCATGCATAATATTGATATTATCCCTCTGATTACAGTGAGGAGCAAAACCACTCAAACGTCCTGTTTAGAACGTTTCATGCCGAAATAATTGCATCAAATGTTCTGTCACATGTGCCAAATACAACTGGTGTCTTTACTGTGAAATGCTTGCTTATGAGCCCTTGGCAACCATGCAGTAACACAAAACAGTAACACAAAACAGCAACACAAGGGGAATAAAATAAAATACAAGAATGAAGCTATATACAGGGAGTACCATACAAGCTAGGCTTGATTATGCAACCATTTGGATCAGTTACGGGTCTATTCTAGACAGTTTACAAGGTCCAGAAAGGTACATTAGCAGGCTACTCATATGGTATATTTTGATCGATCTCGCTCTGTCTCTCCTTTTCTCTCTCCTTCTTCCTCTCTCCCTCCTTCCCAATTCCCAGCCAGGGGCCTATTCATTACTGAAACCATTTACCATTTATAACAAAACAAAGCAAAAAGAGAGTTTCTATTGGACAAATTCAGGTAGGTCCCTCACCGTTTTGTTCCGTTTCCTTCTGGTTAAGAAACATTTTGCAAAAGAATTGACATAATGAATACGCTCCAGTTCTTTTGGTTTTTGTATTTTACGTTCAGCAAGCAAGAGCAGGCTCTGGTAGTAAATAAAATGCTAGAAATAGGTGTACAACAAGCTATTGTAGGCCTAGTCTAGCTTTTCCTGGGACTCCAAGAGCTAAAGATAAATTATTAGTAATAATACTGCAGTGAATAGCCTAGTCCTCCCCAATCGATAGCAACTTCAACACTCGATTTAATCCATTTACTTTTTTCCATTGACCTTTTCTTGACTTTCTTCAGACAGAGACTACAAAGAAACCCTTACATTATGTTGAAGATAACTTTTTTATGAGCTGTGGTCCTTGCATACTTGTGCGGCAGCATGCTTGTTGTGATAAACCACAGAGTTTTTTGGTGTTTTGAAGACAACTGGAAACTCGAAGGTCAAATCATGACGTCAGTGAACAGAAAGCAAGATGCCGGAGTTTCCGAGTTTGTATTCCGAGTTGGATGACCATTCGAAACGATTACCTCCGGGTAACAATTGTTCAAATTTCCACCGCTATTTCCCAAAACCTAGTCTTAAATTATATCAAACAATGTAACCAACACAGAAGTCTCCTAAATGAGTTTTGAGGTCATCTCAATGACACTTTCACATCTTTTTAGGTTAAATTTAAGTGTAATGTTTATTCTAATTATGTGGATAGTCTAGTGAAAATGTAATGTAATTTTGTTAAGGGAGAAAATTCTAAATAATTGAATTACTGCATACAAAGTAGTAGTAGTAGCCTAGCTTGCTGTAGGATATTTGGAATATGAAACAAGGGAACAGTAAACATGTAGTCCCCCACGAATGATGCAAGATGCATCATTCACCCAAGTTTTGTCAAAATTAGGCCAGTAGTTATATACGAGATATGGCTTGGGTTAGGTAGACTCACACCCCTGAGCATATGTGCCAAATTTCATCACCGAGTCAAACAGATCAAGAGATAAACATATGCCCGTTATAGCGCCACCATGTGGTCGATATGAATGTTCTCGCATATGTTGAGTCTTGAAAGTGTTTGCAACGTGTACCAAATTGTATTACTATACGAATATCCTCGACTTATTTATATGCATCGATGTGCCAGACTACGCCAACGTGAATGTTTATGGTCAACAGCGGCCACGTTGTCTTATGTACTAGTCTGGAAAATATTGCGTCGAGACCTTTGTCCATAGATGCCACATATCAAGTTTCACGCAGATCGGTCATTCGGTGACAGAAGAGTAGCATCATTTTTTCCAGAGTAATTTAATAAATGCTGGATATCTATGGCAAGATGCATCATTCGCCCAAGTTTAGTCCAAAATCGGGCTAGTGCTGTCAGATATCGCAGGTGATTAACGTACGAAGCGATCAACAGTCCCCTCCCTGATTTCATCGTGGGGGATAACAACTGAACTAGGCCTATATGAGCTTGTTTCTCCGTCCCTGAACTAATCCATCAAGTTAGGTCTGACTACTAAACTACCATTCATTCAACATGCCTCGTCATTGGTGAACTGACTATTATCACATCATCAGCAGCCTACTGTTGACACCAAGCTATATCAAGAACTGATTAACATAGGCCGACTAATCTTTAAAACCGTCTACAATAACTTTCTGTGAGGGACGGTATTAGCAGAGCAGCTCTCTGTGCCATGTTGGCTTCCATCCATGCAGCGACGATCACTGAACTACTGCAACACTGCACATGTTTCTCATGTTTCTTTGCTCGTCAATGCACTCGCGCTTACTACCACTGCGGAGATCAAATCATGTGCAGGCAGGAAAGTGCTCTCGCTTAGTTGACTAAATGCTGTAGCTAACTACCTTTGTCGTAATGACGCCAGGGCCGTAACCAGGGTTGGAGTTTTAGTGAGGTCCGGAAGGGGGTGGGGGTAGTTGAAGTTACTTTACTGCATTTCTATAAAAAAAAATCTAAAATGCCATTTGGAGAACAGTAAAAACAAGAAGAAAAAATAGCCCCAGCCATTATCACCTTGGCTGCTGTAAGTTCATTCACCTCAGCTGATCTACAAACAGATAACCTATTAGCTATACAATTGTAACAATTTCCCCCGAAAGTGGGAAAATATGAGATTATTCACACTGACACGTAGCATCAACGATGACGCGAAAACGTGATATCTGTTCAACTGTATTGTATGCATTTTTATTTCAGATTAATGTAAGGCCTATATGGAAGATGTTCATATTGAAACATATCTTTCTTAAGTTCCTAACTTGTTCGGTAAGATTAGTACCACTATTCTCAGGGGACCCCACATGGGCCCCCGACCCCAAGTTTGGGACCTTAAGATTTTGCTACGGCATGAAATTCTCTAAAGAGATGTATTACCACGCATCCCCGCTCTCTGCTTGCTTCCTCTTTCTCTCCAACTCCTCCGCTTCCTCCTGCATGGATTGCAGCCTGCCCTCACCACTTTCTTTCTCAGTAGCCTACTCAGTGTATTTTTAGCTCCTGCTGAGGTAGGCTCAGTTTAATGTCAACTTTACTGCAATACAACTCTGCCGGCAGCTAGCCACCTGACTGACATACAGTATCTATAAGCGACTATTTACCAGTAATGCACGCATTATCTTAGTCAGTTGTTGTTTGTTTGGAGGATGTCTATAGACATGGCAGGAGTCACAGGAAGGTTTTAAAATTGCCTTTTGTCTGGCATCTCGCAAACACACTGTCAGCAGAGCCGAATGCATGCCTGGTAGTTTGTCTCAGGCCTTCGGCCTATGACGCGAGAGGGCGTAGTTAGCCGTTTGAGATAGTGGTGAATGTGCTGCAAAAGTCAAATCCGGGGGATAACAAGCCACTGTTCATGATTCCGCTCGTTCGCAGAGGCAGCCGCAAATATTTTTGCGTCAGATCAAGAATAGTGTTCTGAGCTTTGATCAACGCTGGGCAGCAATATTTAGATGATTGATTTTCTTTGTGTCCAAAATATATATTGTGTTGAATTTGATCAACAAAAAATGTAGTGTCTTATTTGTTACGTGAGGTTTATTTGATCGAATAGAAGTTTCGTAACGCTTAAGTTATGAGTTTACTGACACAGTGCATTTGAAAAGTAAACAGACCCCCTTGAACTTTTCCAGTTACGTTACAGCCTTATTCTAAAATGGATTAAATTCAGTTTTTTTCTCAAATCTGCACACACACTACCATATAATTACAAAGCAAAAACAGATTAACATTTTTGTACATTTATAAAAAATATAAAACACTGAAATATCACATTTACATAAGTATTCAGATCCTTTACTCAGTACTTTGCTGAAGCACCTTTGGCAGCGTTTACAGCCTTGAGTCTTCTTGTGTATGACTCTACAAGCTTGGCACACCTGTATTTGGAGAGTTTCACCCATTCTTCTCTGCTAATCCTCTCAAGCTCTGTCAGGTTGGATGGGGAGGGTCGCTGCACAGCTATTTTCAGGTCTCTCCAGAGATGTTCGATTGGGTTCAAGTCCGGGCTTAGGCTGGGTCACTCAAGGACATTCAGAGACTTGTCCCAAAGCCACTCCTGCGTTGTCTTCACTGTTTGCTTAGAGTCGTTGTCCATTTGGAAGGTGAACCGTCGCCCCAGTCTGAGGTCCTAAGCATTCTGGAGCAGGTTTTCATCAAGGATCTCTGTACTTTGCTCCTTTCATCTTTTCTTTGATCCTGACTAGTCTCTCAATCCCTGCCACTGAAAAACATCCCCACAGCATGATGCTGCCAACACCATGCTTCACCACAGGGATGGTGACAGGTTTTCTACAGATGTGAAGATTGGCATTCAGGCCAGAGTTCAATCTTGGTTTCATCAGACCAGAGAATCTTGTTTCTCATGGTCTGAGAGTCCTTTAGGTGCCTTTTGGCAAACTCCAAGCAGGCGGTCATGCCTTTTACTGAGGAGTGGCTTCCGTCTGGCCACTTTATCATGGAAGCCTGATTGGTGGAGTGCTGCAGAGATACGTTTCCTTCTGTAAGGTTCTCGCATCTCCAGAGGAACTCTGGAGCTGTCAGAGCCAGTTGTCATCATACCTCTATGGTTTTTGCGACTGCACTTGAAAGTTCTTGACATTTTCCAGATTGACTGACCTTGATGCCTTAAAAGTAATGATGGACTGTCAATTCCCTTTGCTTATTTGAGCTGTTCTTGCCATAATATGGACCTGGTCTTTTACCAAATAGGGCTATCCTCTGTATACCACCCCTACCTTATCACAACTGATTAAGAAGGCACACCTTTTAATTGAAATACATTCTAGGGGACTACCTCAAAGCTGGTTGAGAAGGCCAAGAGTGTGTAAAGCAGTCATCAAGGTAAAAGGGTGGCTATTTTGAAGAATCTCAAATATATTTATATTTGTTTAACACTTTTTTTGGTTACTACATGATTCCATGTGTGTTATTGTATAGTTCTGATGTCTTCAATATTATTCTACAATGTAGAAAATAGTAAAAATAAAATAAAGAAAAACCCTTGAATGAGTAGGTGTATCCAAACTTGACTGGTACTGTACTTATGAGAAAATGTGCAAGAATTGAAGGTGCCAACAAATGTTATAGTCATCATAAGAATGTTTACTGTCATATACAAAACAGTAATCAGCTCCTCCATCAACGAGGATCAACTTCACCGTTTGTAAGGCTTCGTCCCACCACCTAAATGTGCCTTGAACTAGAAGCCTTTTGCATATTTTAGGGTCGTTTTTTTCTACCAGCGTACTTTGACCTCAAATTGCGTGCATGGTACAGAAAATGCGTGCCGGTTGGCAGGTCTGCAACACATACATGGCTCCTAGCCTCCCATGCATAGGCTACTTTCTGTCTCTACACTCTTAGAACATATGCTGTTGAACAACACAATTTATGTGTAATGATTACTCAGACACATGGGTCAGTTCTTGCAATTAATGTGTTAAAAGCTGAAAACCATACAACACCCTAAATGTGTTCAATTATTGACCAATCACATTGTTAGAACACTAAAAACAAAATATAAATGTCTTTAAAACTAAAACTGAATAAAAACTAGTAAATCAAGTCTGAAAATAAAGTGAATTTCAAATGTAAAAAAATACTAATAGAAATAAAAACTAATAAAACTATAATAACCTTGGTCTGCACCCATTTTGTCAAGAGGCTCCACACTTGTGGATTGTGTTTATTATGTCAAATAAATAACAGTAAAAAGAAAAAAAAAGTTATAATTAAATAAAAATGGTCTACTAAACTACAAAATATGGTCGGTGAAGCCAGTTTGTATTTAAAACCCCCATCCAGAAATACTATTGAAAACGTTGAAGTTTACAAGGAATGTTTTCAGAGATATGACCTGTTATGTAATCTGTACAGTTTTCTGTACGGTATGGATACACAGCGCAGCAAGTGCATCTATTCAAATTTTGAAAAAGAAACTCTACTAAAAGAAAAGAACATACACAATATTTGGTTGTATTTGCACCAGACATATTGTAAAAACACACAAGATGTTTCAACAAAGAAAAGAACAAGAGCAGCGCTATTTGGGAGAGATTTTGAATCGCGGTACTCTACAGTGGCTTCCTTAACTCCTCTCCTTCCCCTGGTCAGTTCTGGTCGGTCAGTATAGATAAAGGAAAGGAGACAAGGTAACCTATTTAGCAGTCCCTCAGTGACCTGGGGGACCTATGCATCCCACAGTAAATCTATAGCCTCAGCCTCCTAGCCAAGCCTCCAGAGCAGCAGCCCTTCAATCAGGAGTCTCCCGTCATTATGGATACAAAATCCTCCTGGTTGACTGGGAGAGAGAGAGAGAGAGAGAGAAAACTTTGTTTTGAACGTTGTATGACATTTTTAGTTGGTGGTTATTCCCACTTTGAATGTGTGTGTGTCTGTTCTACACATTTGTGTGTGTGCTCACTCTCTCCGTCTCCGTCTGTATCGAACTCGTCGATCATGCTGCGTAGTTCCTCATCCGTGATGTTCTCTCCTAGCTCTCTGGCCACACGTCTCAGGTTCCTCAGGCTGATCCTCCCGGAGTCGTCATCATCAAACAGCTTAAAGGCCTTCAGGATCTCCTCCTTTGGGTCCCTCTCCAGCATACGGTCTGTCACTGAGACACACGCACATGGGTAAACACGCACATGGGTAAACAGACACAGGGTTACACGCACACATGCGCAAAGAGCAGCCATAACACATACTGTACAGGGTCCCACACACGCAAACAAAGCAGGAAACATACCAACTTCATTAAAGTCCTCAAATGTTATTTTGCCGTTCCCCTCTCTGTCATAATCTTTTAGTATCTTCAGTATATCCACTTTCTTCACCTCAAAACCCATAGCTCTCATCGCCACCTGTGAGTGAGAAAGCGAGAGAATTGATAGAGAGATATGGCAGAGTATGAGTGAAGATTAGACAGCAAAAGGGGACAACAGAATCCTAGTAATGATAAGGTAATTGTAGGTAGAGGTTTACCTTGAGTTCGTGGTAGTCTATCTCTTTGTCTTTGTCTGTGTCAAACAGCTCAAAAGCCTCTTTGATTTCATGCTTCTGTTCCTCAGTCAGCTCTCTGCGCTTCTTCCGCTTGGTTTTATCCACTGCCAGCTCAGTCCTGAACATCATTGTCAGGTGGTATCAAATGAAACACCAAGACCTTTTCTCAATTGCATACTCCTCATCTCCTTCTCAAAACCCATTTGAAGAGAAAGTCAGAGAGGCGGGACCTCTGACTTCTCATCCAATGGATTTTGAGAAAGAGGCGAGAGGACACGAGGAGCATGCAATTGCTATTCTCACATAGCTTATGTCTCTGAAGTAGGCTGTGTTCGAATACTCATACTAACAGCACTAACCGTACTATTTGTGACGTGAATTGAGTATATAGTATGCTTATTGGTATGGATATAGTTAGTATGCCAGAAGTTCCAGGATGCATACTAAATTCAGCAAAATATGAAGTATACATGCAGAGGACACTAGTTCTGTACTTTAGGGCCCATAATGCAATTCTTCAGGAAATGGGCGTGGCTTCACATCATTTCCAGATTTGAGGAAAATAAAAAGGTTGGAAAATATGCAGCCGAAGTACGAGAGCAGATACAAACTCATTGCTCTAACTAATTATGACACATGTTAAATGTAATAACTTTTCAAATAAGTTACCTTACAATTTATGTTGGCTGACAATTTGTTAGCTACACTGTCCTACACTGAACCACATAGCATATCATGACAGCAGTATGTACCGGTCCTAACATTAGTTGGCTACTTATACATCAAACTTCCAGTATTGAATTGATTATTCCCGTCATTCTCAGCTAAGTGGTATAATCGTGAGTTCTCAATGGAATTCTGGTGATTTCGTAAATTCGCTCTGGCTACCTAGTCCGATTTAAGAGCACTCTCTTCTGAGTGTACCAGAGCGTAATGGCAGGTGTCAGTAAACGTCGGCAAAAAAAGCGTCATTCAATTGTTACCAGCAGCAGGTACAGTCACCAACACTCTGGATAACATGACAACTGCCTATCCAGCTCTAATAGGGCTTGTAAAATGGTCAGAGTGGTCTCATTTGTGTCTGGAAGTAGCTAGCCAGCGTTAGCTTGACTGCCGTTGTAAGGTCAGAACACTCAAATCAACCCTATGCCTGAGCTCCGAGAGCGAAACGCACTGAATTTACAAGCTGACAAGCACTGAATTTACGAGCGCACTCTGGCACTCCAGATTGAATTTAAGAACACACCAGAAGTCGTAAAATGTCGAACTAGTAATTTGTTACGCTAACTAGCTAGCAAGAGGTTGCATAGCAACAGCACCAACTTCCGGTAGACGAGCGAAGAGCTAGTACGCTCAACTGAAAGGATACCGTGCGTTTACAGTATACTAAAATGAACTAATAGTGTGTAGTATACAGTATGTTAGTACGGGTATTCGAACACCGATGTTGACTACAGACACACTTCATAGACATTTGCTAAGGTTTAACTTACTGACACAGATGGTTAACTTTGGACAGTAGATAGCTAGCGAATTATCTATGGCCTAACTAGCTAATACAACAATTGCCCACTATCAAACATATCTACCTCGCTAGATACCTAGCTACAGTAGCTGAGCTAACCAACTTGCAACAAGGAAGCTGGCTAGCGCCAGTTTGTTTCACAGTTCTTGCTAGGTAACGTTAGTCATTCAATCATTTAAACACTGCTACAATTGTAAACTAAATACCTTAAAGACAGACTCATCCTTCAAGTTGTAGCCCTAAACGTAGGCAGCTACCAAAATAACAACAAAGCACCTTGTAAACAAATCCGTTAATCCGCGCCTGTTTCGCTGTTTCCCATTGGTTGCTGGATCAGTGCTCGGCTACAAAATCGCTTCTGATTTGTCAGATGAAATCTAGAGTTGCTGCGCATTTTCCAACATGAAGAAATGTCCTGTAGTGCTTGCTGCACTCTCTGCCCAGTATAAGGCGCTGTATGTCTATTGACAAGAGAAATGCAGAGACCAGTGATGGAAAATCCTCACTCTCAGACCCAAGTGAAGCAGGAGGACTGGTCGGCCTGCCTACATTAACAAGACAACAGATGACTCCTGTGAAATCAGGTAATCAGGATCAGACTTCCTTTTCATTAGCAAAATAATGTGTACCACCACATGCCCATTTACCTGAGAATTTGTACTTTTTAGTTAGAAATATCAGTAAATGTTAATATTACAGCAGAGCCATGTAATTACAATATATATAAATATATGACCCTGGGTAGCAGTATGTAGTAGTAGTAGTAGCAGGGCAATTCCATGGTAACATGATAAAGCTCAGACTTGTTTTTCACCTTAAAATGTATGCCAAACAAAAACCATTGATTGCAAAGTTAAACTTCCCACACAGGTCCATATGCACAATGACTACTTTTAGCAATGTCTACTGAACATTTTACAAAAACACATTCACATAGTGAGGATGAGGATGTAAAGTTTTGCAACAGAATTATGTTTCTCTCAGTTTTCCAAAAACTCTGTTAAATATATGCTCTGAATTAAGAGTCAACGATGTCTGCAGAAAGAATGGGCTGTCAGCTATGCTATGACACCTTGATTTTGAAAACATATATTTTGGTTATTGAACTACATGTAAATTAAATGGATTAACACCCAGTAACAGAATGACAGTAACAAAATGACATCAATGGTCCCTGATCTGTACTACACCGAAATGCATAATTATGGATGTGATGTATTCATTGTGATGTATCCTGAATAGGTACACAAAGGTAGAAAAAATGCAATATCCTTTTTTTGCATGTTGTGTATTATTCGTTTATGTTTCCCATGTTTGGACACAGCAAAGTTCAGTACAGTAAAGTACAATACAGTACATTATACTGTACTCTACTCTAGTGTGCTCTACCATACTGTACTGTATTGTAATAAACTCTACTCTTCTGTACAGTACTGTACTGACCTACAGTATACTCTACTTTTCTTTACTGTACTGTAGTATAATGTGCTGTCCAAATTTAGATGTCTATGATTGCTTCAGATAACTGACCAAATTTCAGCTACTTTTCAACTTCCATGGAAGTCCAGTGTCGGTCGGTGCTCAGTGATTAAGGACGCTGGTTACAATAAATGGAAAGAGAGGGGGCTCTTGGGTAGGTGTCAGTAAGAGCCGGAAGACTTTTGAGAGAGAGAGAGAGCGAGAGAGAGAGCGAGAGAGAGAGCGAGAGAGAGAGAGAGAGAGAGAGAGAGAGAGAGAGAGAGAGAGAGAGAGAGAGAGAGAGAGAGAGAGAGAGAGAGAGAGAGAGAGAGAGAGAGAGAGAGAGAGAGAGAGAGAGAGAGAGAGAGAGAGAGAGAGAGAGAGAGAGAGAGAGAGAGAGAGAGAGAGAGAGAGAGAGAGAGAGAGAGAGAGAGAGAGAGAGAGAGAGAGAGAGAGAGAGAGAGAGAGAGAGAGAGAGAGAGAGATGTATGCCAGTGGAATGGAAGACAGTAGCAGGTGACCCAGCTGTGGTTTGTGACTACTATTTTAGCCAATTCCCTAGCCACGTCCTCAGAGCATGGGAAGCCTCTCCCTATCCTAGTCTTCCGTCCCCACTTGCTTCAAGATCTCCACCATTGTTTCTGAACCCAAGTAAGCAAAGGTAACTGAACTAAATGACTATCACCCCGTAGCAATCACTTCTGCCATCATGAAGTGCTTTGAGAGGGTAGTTAAGGATCATATTATATCACTTCTACCTTAACCGACACCATAGACCCACTACAATTTGTATACCACCCCAATAGATCCACGGATTATGCAATCGCCATCAACTACACACTGCCCTATCCCACCTGGACAAGAGGAATACCTATGTAAGAATGCTGTTCTGACTACACCACAGCCTTCAACACCATAGTACCCTCCAAGCTCATCATTAAGCTTGGGGCCCTGGGTCTGAACCCCGCCCTGTGCAACTGGGTCCTGGACTTCCTGACGAGCCACTCCGACGTGGTAAAGGTAGGCAACAACCCCTCCGCTACGCTGATCCTCAACACTGGGGCCCCACAAGGGTGCATGCTCAGCAGACTCTTGTACTCCCTTTTCACCCATGACTGCGTGGCCACGCACGCCTCCAACTCAATCATCAAGTTTGCAGACGACACAACAGTGGTAGGCCTGATTACAGACAACGACGAGACAGCGTACAGGGAGGAGGTGAGGGCCCCAGCGGAAAGGTGCCAGGAAAATAACCTCTCCCTAAATGTCAACAAAACGAAAGAGCTGATTGTGGACTTCAGGAGACAGTAGAGGGAGCAAGTCCCCATCCACATCAATGGCGCACAGTGGAGAAGGTGAAAAGCTTCAAGTTCCTCGATGTACACATCACTGACAATCTGAAATGGTCCACCCACACAAACAGTGTGGTGAAGAAGCCTCCACCTCCTGAGGCTGAAGAAATTCAGCATGGCCCCTAAGACCATCACAAACTTTTACAGATGCACCTTTGAGCGCATTCTGTCAGACTGTATCATCGCCTGGTACGGCAACTGCACAGTCCGCAAACGCAGAGCTCTCCAGAGGGGGGTGCGGTCTGCCCAACACATCACCAGGGGCACACAGCCTGCCCTTGAGGATATCTACAGCACCCGGTGTCGCAAGAAGGCCAAGAAGTTCATCAAGGACCTCAGCCACCCGAGCCACAGCCTGTTCACCCCGCAATCATCCAGAAGGCGAGGTCAGTACAGGTGCATCGAAGCTGGGACCGAGAGACTGAAAAACAGCTTCTATCTCAAGGCTATCAGACTGTTAAATAGCCATCACGAGCCGGCCTCAACCCAGTTGCCTGCCGTGAACTTAGTCACCATCACTAGCCAGCTACCACCCATTTACTCAAGCCTGCACCTTAGAGGCTGCTGCCCTATGTACATAGACATGGAACACTGGTCACTTTAATAATGTTTACATACTGTTTTACCCATTTCATGTACAGTTGAAGTCGGAAGTTTACATACACCTTCGCCAAATACATTTAAACTCAGTTTTTCACAATTCTTGACATTTAATACTAGTAAAACTTCCCTGTCTCCCTCAGGATGCCAGCTATTTTGTGAAGTGCACCAGTCCCTCCTGCAGCAAAGCACACCCACAACATGATGCTGCCACCCCCGTGTTTCATGGTTGGGATGGTGTTCTTCGGCTTGCAAGCCTCCCCCTTTTTCCTCCAAACATAACAATGGTCATTAAGGCCAAACAGTTCTATTTTTGTTTCATAAGACCAGAGGACATTTCTCCAAAAAGTACGATCTTTGTCCCCATGTGCAGTTGCAAACCGTAGTCTGGCTTTTTTTATGGCAGTTTTGGAGCAGTGGCCTCTTCCTTGCTGAGCGGCCTTTAAGGTTATGTCGATATAGGACTCATTTTACTGTGAATATAGGTACTTTGGCACCTGTTTCCTCCAGCGTCTTCACAAGGTCCTTTGCTGTTGTCCTGGGATTGATTTGCACTTTTCGCACAAAATTACGTTAATCTCTAGGAGACAGAACGCGTCTCCTTCCTGAGCGGTATGACGGCTGCGTGGTCCCATGGTGTTTATACTTGCGTACTATTGTTTGTACAAATGAATGTGGTACCTTCAGGCGTTTGGAAACTGTTGAGGTCTACAATATTTTTCCTGAGGTCTTGGCTGATTTCTTTAGATTTTCCCATGATGTCAAGCAAAGAGGCACTGAGTTTGAAGGTAGGCCTTGAAATACATCCACAGGTACACCTCCAATTGACTCAAATTATGTCAATTGGCCTATCAGAAGCTTCTAAAGCCATGACATCATTTTCTGGAATTTTCCAAGCTGTTTAAAGGCACAGTCAACTTAGTGTATGTAAGTTTCTGACCCACTGGAATTGTGACACAGTGTATGATAAGTGAAACAATCTGTCTGTAAACAATTTTTGGAAAAATTACTTGTGTCATGCACAAAGTAGATGTCCTAACCGATTTGCCAAAACTATAGTTTGTTAACATGAAAATTGTGGAGTGGTTGAAAAAGGAGTTTTAATGACTCCAACCTAAGTGTATGTAAACGTCTGACTTCAACTGTATATACTGTATTCTAGTAAGGGCCATCCTATTAAACTATTGCTGTACATATACTATTCTATCTTACGTATTCTTCAGATATGCTACATATTCTATCCACATACTGTCCATAATGCCTATACATCCCATCACATATATATATATATACACACTACATGACCAAAAGTACAATGCATTTGGAAAGTATTCAGACCCCTTTACTTTTTCCACATTTTATTATGTTACAGCCTTATTCTAAAATGGATAAAATAGTTTTCCCCTCATCAATCTACACACAATACCCCATAATGCCAAAGAAAAAACAGGTTTCTATAAATTTTTGTTGAACCACCTTTGGCAGCAATTACAGCCTTTAGTCTTCTTGGGTATGCAGCTACCAGATTGGCACACCTGTATTTTGGGGATTTTCTCCCATTCTTCTCTGCAGATCCGCTCAAGCTCTATCAGGTTGGATGGAAGGTCCTTCTGGAAGGTTCTCCCATCTACACAAAGGAACTCTGGAGCTCTGTCAGAGTGATCATCGGGTTCTTGGTCACCTCCCTGACCAAGGCCCTTCTCCTCCGATTGCTCAGTATGGCCGGACGGCCAGCTCTAGGAAGAGTCTTGGTGGTTCTATTCTTTTCCATTTAAACATGATGGATGAACACTGTCTTGTCTCGGAGCTCTACAGAAAATTCCTTCGACCTCATGGCTTGGTTTTTGCTCTGACATGCACTGTCAACTTATATAGACAGGTGTGTGCCTTTCCAAATCATGTCCAATCAATTGAATTTACCACAGGTGGACCCCAATCAGGTTGTAGAAACATCTCACGGATGATCAATGGAAAAAGGATGCTCCTGAGCTCAATATCGAGTCTCATAGTAAAGGGTCTGAATTCCTATGTAAATAAGGTATTTCCGTTTTTTATTCTAAAAACCTGTTTTCTCTTTGTCATTGTGGGATGTTGTGTTTAGATTGAGGGGATTTTTTTTCCATTTTAGAATACGGCTGTAACGTAACAAAATGTGGAAAAAGGGAAGGTGTCTGAATACTTTCTGAATGCACTGTATGTGACACCTGCTCGTCGAACATCTCCTTCCAAAATCATGGGCATTAATATGGAGTTGGTTCCCCCTTTGCTGCTACAACAGCCTCCACTCTTCTGGGAAGGCTTTTATTTTATTATGTTACAGCCTTATTCTAAAATGGATAAAATAGTTTTTCCCTCATCAATCTACACACAATACCCCATAATGCCAAAGAAAAAACAGGTTTCTATAAATTTTTGTTAAATTTTTTAACTTTCCTTATTCAGACCCTTTACTATGAGACTGGGAAGGCGTTCCACTAGAAGTGGTAAGTCTACCTTTACTTGTTACTTCTGTGAACTTTCCTTATCCTCCCTCCTCATAAGGGATAGAAATGAGAAAATATCTTGTGCGGGTTTTTGTAACAGAAAAACACTAGGCAATATTTCTTAAACTTACAGAAGGCAAATATTTTCAGCAAAATTAAATATAAGTGTTGATATAAGTTGGCCTGGGTCTTTACTTCAGCATAATTGTGTTTTAGTGTATTTCTAATACCTTTTAAGACTTGTTCTGATAGATGTTTTCTAAGATACCTTTTCTATCTGCTTGACCAGAAATCAAAGCCTTTACTTATGCCTAATTTTTCAGATGGGGAAATGGATGAAAGTGCATATATGCCTTAATTTCTCAAACACATAAGACTCTTATAATTTCATTTGACACCAAATTTAATGTGCTTCTATGGACTTCACATGTTAGTGCTCCTTTTGCATGGAAATGGCCAGTAGTAGTAGTAGTAGTAGTAGTAGTAGTAGTAGTAGTAGTAGTGTCAGAAGAAGGTCAGTAGCAGTAATTATGTAACAATCATAGTAGAATACTAGACCATATCAGGAATGTTTAGCTTTCGTTTCACTTTTATCTCAGAGTGTTTATTCTCTCAATGACCTCTGAGTAGCAATCGGCTACATTCAAACGACTCTGAATGCAATAACTTTCTTTCTCTGAATCCCTGATAAGTTCTGTGTATAAAAATGTTTGGTCATTTAGCAGACGCTCTTATCCAGAGCAACTTACAGTTGCATTAGGGTTAAGTGCCTTGCACAAGGGCACATCGGCAGATTTTTCACCCATGTTCTTTCATTGACCTTATCACTAACGTTAACAAAACTGTTGTTTTTATGTGTATCTGCAAAAGCTTCAAACTCGGCATAAGACACAGATCTAGGATCAGCTAACCTAGATGAAAACCTAACCTTTACCGTTAGGGAGTAGTGCAAAAACTGCACTTAGAAC
Source organism: Salvelinus namaycush (assembly GCF_016432855.1). Taxonomy (NCBI): domain Eukaryota; kingdom Metazoa; phylum Chordata; class Actinopteri; order Salmoniformes; family Salmonidae; genus Salvelinus; species Salvelinus namaycush. Next base: position 10,166,741 of record NC_052332.1, on the reverse strand, counting down.
AGTGTCTACATCTCCATGATGACCTTCTATTCAGTTATCAGGTGAGTAAAGCACATGGTATGATTGCATGTTGTAGAAACGAATTGGCCAATGGAAACATGAGATAGCTAGACTTTGGCCCTGGACACAGACAGACAGACACACTGCCCAGATGTCTGTAATACCAGGTAAACATAAAAGCCGAATTACATTTAGGTGTGTTGCAATCATCATCTGTGTTTGTGTGTGTGCGCTTGCATGGTGTGTGTGCGCTTGTGTGGGATTGTTACATATGTAATCTCCTGTGCAATGTGGGAGGTTGTTATCGATTAACGGTCGAATTAAATTATGTCTTTCTCTTATGTACTCACTGTTCCCAGAGTATTCTTCTCACTGCCCTGGGTCACCACACACACACACACGCAAGCACACACACACACACCCTGGGTCATTAGTTATGATGAGGGGCAGGTGGGGGATATGTGAGTTACAGTGAGAGGCAAATTGCCCAGAGCATGATCTGCCCTGAGAACATATTCCAGGACTTCCACATAACTGTGTCAGGACATACAAACCACTTCTACTTGTTCCTCTATTCTCTTCTCTCTCTCTCACACCCACACACACACGCACACACATATACTGGGTTGCCTTTCTGGCTGTGTCTCTTCAGCCAGTCCAAACCGGTTTGTGTTTATCTCTGGTACGATAGCAGCTCCTGTAGAGCATCCGCCAAAACTACTCGTGTGACCTCTCATCGTGTGTGTGTGTCAGATATTGGTGTGTCAGTTGTAAACACACCACAGTTGAAGCACAACAAAGGCAGGAGATCTTTCTGATTGTTTCAGCATGTACATGAGACAGAACCGGTTATACACTGGATTAATTAATGGTTCTGTGTAATGTTAAATTATTTGTCCATTTATAGCCCCTGGCTGATGGTCTATAGATGCTCAAAACTATAGACAAACTAACTCTGTTGAAATGCATCTTACTAGAGTACAGTAGGTTTAGATTTCATGTTAAGTTTAGTTTACCTTTATATTAAACACATCTCATCAGCAGTATTTTCAATTTCATAAGACAATATTTATGTATTTCTTACATAAACATATGAAGTAAGTGTGCTTGATTATTCATGTTATACAATCAATTAAATGGAGATGTTTTGTCACTGGCCTGCACACAATACTCCATAATGTCAAAGTGAAATTGTGTTTTTGAAATGTTTACAAATTAATTACAAATTAAAAGCTGAAAAATCTTGAGTCAATAAGTATTCAACCCCTTTGTTATGGCAAGCCTAAATAAGTTCAGGAGTAAAAATGTGCTTAACAATTCAGATAAGTTGCATGGACAATAACAGTGTCTAACATGATTTTTGAATGACTACCTCATCTCTGTACCCCACACATACAATTATCTGTAAGGTCCCTCAGTCGAGCAGTGAATTTCAAACACAGATTCCACCACAAAGACCAGGGAGGTTTTCCAATGCCTTGCAAAGAAGGGCACCTATTGGTAGAAGGGTAAAACAAAAATCAGACATTGAGTATCCCTTTGAGCATGGTAAAGTTATTAATAACACTTTGGATGGGGTATCAATACACCCAGTCACTACAATGATACAGGCGTCCTTTCTAACTCAGTTGCTGGAGAGGAAGGAAACCGCTCTGGGATTTCACCAGTTTATTGGCTGTAATAGGAGAAAACTGAAGATGGATCAACAACGTTGTAGTTAATCCACAATATTAACCTAAATGACAGAATAAAATAAACAGGATACAGCTAACAAAGGGTATGAATACTTATTAACTCAAGACATTTCAGCTTTGAATTTTTTATGAATTTGTAAACATTTCAGGAAACATAATTCCCCTTTGACATTATGGGGTATTGTGTTTAGGCAAGTGACAAAAAAAATATTAATTTAATCTATTTAAAATTTTGCTGAGTCCCTAAGAACCAAATGTTCCAGTTTTCAGGGGAAATGGAGAGAGAGCCTGTGAAAGGTGCGACTTACGCTTTTGGATGTTAACAAGCCGACACTCCATCTTAACTCCTCCTCCATATTTACTGGATTGGTTGAACAGTGCAGAAGAGAACCTCCCTCAACAGTTTTTCTTCTTCTCATCAAGATCAGTATCTAGGCTGGGGGATCTAGTTTCATGTGTTTCTTTTACGCCTGCTACATTAGATTAAACCTAACCTTAGCTATGACCTGACCAATCACCTTATAGGTTAGTGCCCCACAGTGGCAAGAAGTGACATCCACAAAACATTTTTTTTTTTTTACGAGGCAAGTCAGTTAAGAACAAATTCTTATTTTCAATGACGGCCTAGGAACAGTGGGTTAGCTGCCTTGTTCAGGGGCAGTACAACATATTTTTACCTCGTCAGCTCTGGGATTCAATCTTGCAACCTTTCAATTACAAGTCCAATGCTCTAACCACTAGGCTAACTACTACACCGATGAGAAGGAAAAATACTAGTGCTCTCTCGCTCTGTCTGGCTACCACACATAAGCTACTTTCTGTCACTAAAACTGAAACTGAAACTAAATGATATAAAAACGAAATAGAAATGTTTATATAAAACTTCAACTCAATTAAACTAGTAAAGTGGATCTAAAAACGAATTAAAACTCAACTGAATTTCAAACAAAAATCTCCAAATGAATAGAAATAAAAACTAATATAAAACACAAAACTATAATAACCTTGGTACACACACAGCCTCGTTCCGGTTAGGACCTGTTCTTGTCCTTGTTTCCTCTCTAAGGGTGTGTACATAGGTGAGTAAACTCAGTTCGCCAGTCACGGTGAAAAAAGTTATGCTCCCTCTACTTGCAATGCATTTTTCTACAAAAGGAGGGTAAACTGTGATGCAAAGACATTGGTCATTAAACTGTGTTTACTTGTGTTTACCCTTCACTACACCACTGAGGATGGGATGACACAACTTTGTGTGTGTGTGCGTGAGATGAGAACAGACTTCAGGGGGGAAACACTGCCCTTATCTGACTTCCTGACATACTATTTCTCAATATGACCACAACTACTACACTGATGAGAAGGAAAAATTATTTCTTTGTCTCTGTCTCTGTCTCTGTCTCTGTCTCTGTCTCTGTCTCTCTCTTTCTCTTTGTCTCTCTCTCTCTTTCTCTTTGTCTCTCTCTCTCTCTTTCTCTCTCTTTCTCTCTTTCTCTCTTTCTCTTTCTCTCTTCTCTCTCTCTGGTGACTAAGATAATGAAGTTCTAGCAAAGAATGGGACAGGACTTCACATCCCTTACAAAAAAAACGCACAAAAGAATTACATGAGAAAATGTGTGTATGTATTCTGACACTTGTGAAGTTTCAAATTCATTTTTCTCAATTGAACAAATTACATGAGAAATGTTCACGAGTCAGACACATTGTTTTCCAACACGTGTGACATCTCAAAATAATTTTTCACAAGTGAACAAATCACCTGAAAAATGTAACGTGGGAAAAACAGACACGTGAAATGAAGGCAGTAAAAACGCTAATTAGGCTTCTCCAAGCTTTGATGCTGCTGATGGTCATTAGTAGCCTACAAAATTTGCTAACTGCCTGGTACTCAGCACTCTATTGTCCCTCTAATCCCTCTGACATCAATGAAAAGAATCGTCTGATGGGTGACAATATTGGCCAATCACATGTGAATGATATATTATGACTTATGAATGATGCCCAACGTAAGGCAAGAAACAATGCCTTTTTTTTGCTTTTTCAAATCATAGCCGCACACCTCATGTACTGTAGCCTAGCCCATAGGCCTATATGTTTTGATAAGGTTTGTATTACAACTAAAGTGGCTAAAGAACTTCTTAAAATGAAGCACATTAATTTGCTTTACAAGAGGTGTAGAGCCTAACTCGCATACATAAGCAGCGCGTGAGTTTCAAGTTATGGCAAGATCATTTTCACCATAAAAATGCACTTTTATAATAAAAGCATTTCATGCATAATCGCATTTGCAGTCACTTTTGATAATGGTGTTTTCCCTATAGCCTACTGCCCGTGTACGCATTGCTGCGCTTACAATGTCAAGGAATAGCCTACTAGTTTATCAACATTTTAAGCTAAATGTTCTGATCTGTTGTGGCAGCCACATTGCGTAAATTTGTTTTTTTTATGCTAGTGGTTGTATTAATTTGAGATCTATCGCATCCCACAACCTTCCAAGACTATGTTTGGAATATTTATTTCTCGCACAAAATTCAATAGGTTAACTTTTGTACTATGGGGGATAGTAGATTGACATAGGCTACTGTTATTGCTGTTTGTTAAGCCTACTCATCTTGTTGGCTGACGAAAAGTAAATGTGGACAGTTCTTCCAATATTTTCAATATGCACCTTGGAATTGGATAAGGACATGCGCAGTCGCGTCCCCGATGTGTCTGTCTTCACTTGTAGCCTGTGAGAAAGACCTGATCACCTGAAGGAGAGCCATGTGATTGAGAGGTGCTTCGGAGCACAGCACTCAGGGAGAAGGGCACAATAGTGGCCGCAAAAGGCATGGATTTTTTTAGGGTGCATTACGGCCACACTAAGGGGATGCCGCCGGGAAATTCAAGGCATTATCAAGTGCTTGTCAAATTGTGAATGAGAGACTGATGAATTGTCTACAGCATGCGCAAAAAACAAAGCAGAGTTCATGCCTTTTAAAGTAACCTTTTTCAAACCATCATTAGAGTCGCATCATGTAGCCTTACAATGTATTAAAAATCAAAACATATAGCCCAACGTTTGTAGAACAACTAAAGTTACATTAATAACTCTAAATTATGCATATAGGAGTACCTATTTCTTTGTTAACCACTCAACACAGAATAGCATGTGCACACTCCCTCAAATCGTTTGGAGAAAATATACTTTCTATTTAATTCAGCTTTGTTCAATTGTATTCTTCATAATATAAAATAATATAAAATAATGCCACGGAAATCTAAGCAAATCTTTTCTGCTAAATTAACTAGTGTAGCCCACAGCCACTTGGCATAGCCAGATCAGGACCTAACATAAGGACAACTCAGAGTATGCTATTCTGTTCTTCTGAAATAGACTACATTTCCTTCATATCATGTTTCTTTGGACCTGTCTAAAGTAAATAATGGATTTATTGTGAAGGTGTAGGCTATATTACATAGATTTATTAGACTTGTAGATGACTTGTAAAATGTAGATGTTCCAAAGGTCTGCATCAGTAGCTTGTAGGCTATGTGTGGAAGCCAGGGAGATAATGAATGTGTTTATGTTAATTAACGGTCAATTACTGTGAGACCGACAGTTATTTGCTTGACAATCACCGGCTGACAAAATTTTGTGACCGCCACAGCCCTACTTGAGTTAATTAAACAACTGACAGCTCTAATTTTAACATGTTAAAAATGATCAATATGGAGAAACGGAGCACTAACTTCTCTGTTCTTTTCACTGGGATTCATCCAACGATCGCTGACCAATGTATGAATAAGAGAAGTGTTCGCCTGCAGCAGTAACACTCCGAATGGACGGCTCAGAAATAGTACAAAATATTTTTAACACACTTTAATTATTATACTCAGTTAGGCTTAGTTACCTTTTTACCGAATTAGCAATTCCATATGTGTAAACATTGCTTGTGCAACATGTTAACACCAAATTTTTGACATGTGAAGAGAATAACACCATTTCACCACATTTGAACCTTCAATTCCACATATGAAAGTAAAATGTTCACGTGAATGTTTCTTACGTGTGAAAACGCAAATTTGATTTCCACGTGATATATTTTCACATGTGAAAATGAAATTCCATGTGTGAAAGTGAGATTTTCACATGTGGAGTTTTCTTGCATGTGAAACTGAAAATGTTATTTCCACGTGATAGATTTTCAATTCCACATGTGAACTTGAGATTTTCACATGAAAAAGTTTTTCACATGTAAAACTACATATCCTCTCACGTGAAAAGTTGGTGTTAAAATGTAATACATGTGAAAATATGGTTTCATATGTAAATAAGCTGTGATTTCACATGTGAAACTGAAAATTTGAAGTGTTTTTTTTTTTATAACGAAAGCCTTTCTTGGGCAAAGATAGTACAGTGTCAAGATAAAACTGCTACTCCAATAGAAATCTGCGATGTCATGGCAACGTTGGCTAGCTGCTAAACTCATCTGTAGAAAAACGTCAACGGGTCTAACGGTCGTCTCAAGCCGAACTGCGAATGTGCAGGCCATCAAATCAAAGCCAGCCGTTCGCGTTAAAGTTGTTTTTGCCCAAAAATGCAAGCATGTCAGATTGCCAATCTCACAAGCTTGGAGTAATAACAAGTTCAACTACTTAAGACATTGACTCAAATCTAGGTTGTGCCTTTAGATTTCGAGAAAATTAACAACTAAGGATGTTTAACTTTTCTCATTAACTTCTCTAACCCCAAATCCCAGCCTGGTTTGATTGGTCTGCTTAGCAAGCGTCCCCGCAATGTTGCGCCTCTTGGTTTAGAAACTCTATGGCTAGGGCCTTTCTCTATGTGTTTGTGTGGGGGTGGGTGCGTTTGTGCATGCGTGTGATTGGGAATGGTTCATCAGCACACTTTTTAAAGATCTTTGTCACTCTATCCTGCAGTGCCCATTACAGTATTGCCATAGTATACATAGTATGACCTAACCCTGAGAATCAGAAAGATGGGTAGGGAAGGAGAGGGATGAATAGACGGAAATAAATAAATGACTTGACAGAAGCCTTGTTTATACTTGGCACTAACACTCATCCGTTGTCCTGATCTTGTCCACATTCTTTAAAATGCTTTATTTATGAATATATTTGATTAACAATACAAAACATCCACATACAAACTACAACATACAGACGCACACAAACATCCACAACATCACCCTTGCCCAGACCAACCTGCTCGCACCCTCATCTCCAGCGCACGCATCACTCTTCGCCACATGGCCTCAAAATGCACCATTTTGTTTCTCTCTGTTGCCCACGCACTTTCAACATTTAGATAATAAAGAATTTTACCTTTCCATTGTGTTAACGATGGAGTATTGGTTGATTTCCAGTTTTTAAGTAAGCGTTTTCTCAAGATCATTGACGAGAAAAGTAATCACTGCACCCTCATATGCCATGTCTTAAAATATGCAGACAGATGGAATAGAAGTACATTTACATTGTAATTCTTCTGACAGCCAACTTTTTAACTACGCCCATAACTTTTGGACTTGTTCCAACATTCCCTCCATCTTGTGCCAATATCAGTTATTTTTAAGCCTTGGTCGCAGTAGTTTATATTTTTTTCTAAGAGGTTGTTGGTTGGATAGGCTCTCTACCAGGTTTTGTATATCTTACCTATTATATGAACATCCTTTTTTTGACTGAAATAGAGTTCCCTCAAGATTACTCTGATGTCCCAAAAACTTTTTAAAAAATGGATATGAAACATTTAAGTTGGATCTATTTGAAAATATCTACATTGGTTAGTCCAAAATTGCTTTTTTATTCTGTCATGGAAATACATGTATTTCCTATTACCAAGTCATTTATGGTTTCTATGCCTTTAGTTTTCCATGTGGAACAATTTATAGATGAATTCTGAAAAGCTATCCAAGGATTGTTCCATAAGGTTGTGTTTTTAGGGAATGATATTGGTTCTTGTAGAATACGTTTCATTTTCTTCCATACTGTTAACTTTATCCTTTGACAATATACACATAAAAAGATTCTGGGGATGAGCATGCAGATCTTCAAGATGTAAGCATTATTCCTCATTAGTGCATTTAACAATTTTATTTTATTTATCCGTTATTTTAAACGTCGCAAGTAAAAGTACATGTCGCAAGTAATAGCCCTGATTGGTGAGTTGATACAATTCCAAGTCTGGAAGGTTAAAACCACCCTCTGTAAAACTTTCCTTTTTATTCTATGAGTTGTATTTGCCCATACAAAGTCGGTTATGACGGAGCATACTTTTTTAAAGAATGTCTTCGGTGGGGTAATTGGTATTACCGAGAATAAATATAACAACTTTGGGAGCCATGCCATTCTGAAGGGTTTTATTCTACATGTAAGATTTATGGGAATATTGTTCCATTTAATTATATCTGCTTTTATACTGTTAAGGAATGGGATAAAGCTATCATTATATATTTGTTGTTTCTTGTCACTTATTAAGCATCCTAAGAATTTGATATTTTTTGTGGTACACTTAAAGGATTGCAGTAGATCATGAGTTATTATTTTTCTTTTTCCTATTGCCATTATTTCATTGTTTTCCACGTTAATTTTATACCCTGAGATTTTTAAGTATTCTGAAATTATTTTTAGCAAGGGGGGCATTGAGTTTTCAATTATTGGTCAGGCATATCAGAAGATCATCTGAAAATAAGTTTAGTTTATATTCATGTTTACCAATACTGATACTAGTTAGTTTTGGGTCCTGTCTAATTCTTTCTGCAAGCGGTTAATTTGCCAGTGCAAACAGGAGGGGGAAAGAGGACATCCCTGTCTTGTACCCCTTTCTAAAGCAATTTCATCAGATAATGTATTATTTGTGTATATTTTTGCTTTAGGACATTTATATTAGATTTTTATGAAATGTATTATTTCAGCTGGAAAGTTGAAAGCTTCCAAAGGGTTGAATAGAAAAGACCATTCAATACAGTCAAAAGCCTTTTTGGCACCAACAGCCATTATTGATAAATATATATTGTGTATTGTATTAAACTGAAATATGTTCTTCTATTTGTTTGTAAATGTCTATTTTTAATCAACACTGTTTGATATGTATCAAGTCTGGGATGACATTTGCCATTCTATTGCTTATGAGCTTTGTGGTTATTTTATTGTCACAACTGTTGTTTATTTGCGATTTATATGGATTTTCATATAAGCTTTTAAAATGTCATTAATCTCATATGTTTCTAATTGATGCATTTGTATCTTTAAAAATTATAACTGATTTGGCATGTATTCATTTTGTGAGGGCTGCGAGATGTTTATCTGGTTAATTTGCCATTAAATAGTATGCTTTATTTGAGTTTAACCTGTAGTTGTTGTCGCTCTTCCAAAGTAAAAGATCATATTCCTGCTTAAGTTCAGACATTTTATTTTCTTATTTACCTTGTAAAGGACATCCCGGCCAGCCAATCCCTTATGAGCTTTTTCTAAAATAGTGATTATCATTCCCCTAATGGATGCCTTAAAAGCGTCCCAAATTATATTGGCTTTTCTCTGCTCTTTATGTCTACATTTTTTATTTTGTATTTTGAAGATTCGCTCTGTTCATTCTCCATATTCTGTCGCTAACTTTATTTTCTGTTGGTATAATTATAAGTATGACACTGTACTGATCTAATATGGCCAGCTGTTTTTAGTCAAGACTTTCGCGTTTTTCACGTAAAATGTTTTTGTTGTACTGTATGTGTGTTTGTAGTTTTGTTTAATGTTGTGTTAGTGTATGTAAGTTGTTTTGTCTGAAATGTTGTTCCCCCTGCTGCTATTGGACCAGGTCTCTCTTGGAAAATAAATGTTATCTCAATGAGAAAAACCTGTATAAATAAAAGTTAAAAGTCTCTAATTTAAGGCCTATGTTGGCCTTCCGTATCTGCGGTGGAAGGTGTGTGTCGGACTCCTCTGAAAACGGTAACGCTGATGTGCCCACCTCTGTCTGTAGCGTCCGAACCGTTTGAGCTACAAACTCATCTGAAGGAAACCCATAGAAACGAATGGAAGTATGGAAGTAGTTTGTGCCAACAAAAATTAAGTGTTAAATATGTGTCCCAATTTTAAAAAAATATTTTCTGAGCTTTCTTATATCTCCTGGATATAGGACAGACACCTCAGAACCTTATTCCTTATGATTAAAAAACAAAACGTTTTACCCCCCTTTCTCCCCAATTGGTAGTTAGTCCCATCGCTGCAACCGTACGGACTCAGGAGAGGCAAAGGTCATGCGTCCTCCGAAATACAACCTTGCCAAGCGGCACTGCCTCTTGACACACTGCTCACTTAACCAGGAAGCCAGCCCCACCAATGTGTCAGAGGAAACACTGTACAACTGGCGACTGTGTCAGCGTACATGTGCCCGGCCCGCCACAGGAGTCACTAGAGCGCGATGGGACAAGGACATCCCTGCCACCCAAACCCTCCCCTAACCCAGACGATGCTGGGCCAACTGTGCGTCGCCTCATGGGTCTCCAGGGTCATGGCCGCCTGCGTCATAGCCCGGGATCGAACACGGATCTGTAGTGACGGCTTAAGCACTGCAGTGCCTTAAACCGCTGCGCCACTCGGGAGGTCCCCTGTGACACATTTTTTGACTGTCTTTTTTGCCATTTATGAATGTGTTATTCAATGCGTTTCTATGGGCTACATTAGTAAAGGCCAGATTCGATATTTTATCCCCAAAAAATAATAATAAATGTGGGAAACCCAAAGGGCTCCTTAAATTCCAAATCAAACAGCTAAATAATCTGTGGTATTACCATTTTAAAACAATTCCATATGTTAGCTTAGTACCCTTAGTATTTTATTTTGTTGTTGTGAATTCTTGAAATCTTGTCCACATTCTGATTGTGCCCACATTTTCCAAAATATGTCTACACATGGTAATAAAATGTGTTTCGCGTCCATCGTGTCTGTTTTGTGAGCAGATTTCCTGGTCCCTCCCCTTTATGCTAACTATTTGACAGCAATTTTTTTTTTTTTATAATATGTATTTATTTTAAGACACATATTGATGCCATAACTCAATGGTGCCACTTGTCAATGATTTTAGAAGGTGGGATCATGATTTAAACGGTTTCACTGTCCAGATCTGTCTACATTAAGATTTCCAGACACTGTCTTTTAATCGTTTACACCTGTCTGAAAATGTGGGCACAATCAGAATGTGGATACAATCAGGACAAACCCAAAGGATGCATGTTAGAAAATGGGGCTAGAGGTAAAGAGCGAACATGGATGGAGATCAGATTAGATGTAGTGTCAGAGATTAAACTACAGAATCTGTCCAGACCCCAGAATGGAACTAGGTTAGTAGTTAAAATTAGCCTTAGCCAACATCTGTTCTCTTTGTGTGCAGTAAGATACTTACTAGGCTGATTTGAGTGCTTACAAATGTGAACATTCCTGGGACCCATGACGCATGTCTGTTTCGGATTGTCTGCCTGTAGAGCTGTGTGTGTGTGTACATGTATGTGTGCGTGAGAAAGAGAGCGAAAGAGCGTGTTGGAGGAGACAACGCTCCCTTGTCCCGTCTGTCTCTCAGACATTGGAATGGAAAGTGAGAGACAGAGAGGGAGGAGAAAGAGAGCGGATAGAGGGGAAGAGAGGGCGGGAGACAAGAGCCCATGAGAGGCAGATCGAACAGACAGCTCTCTCCAAACCCTAATGTAGTGTAGACACAGTGATAGTGGGGCCCAATAACCCTGCTAATACTCCACTGAACTAAGGCGTACACAGCTCAAACAGTTTCTACAAAAAGACTTCTTTATTTCATACAAAGGAAGATCGTGATTGCAGTAATTTCAGTAATGGCAATAATAGTGTCACGTACACAAACATAGAAAAACAAATACAAAAATATTTTGCACTTTGTATCAGTTTGGAAGTAGAGCTAATCTTTGAATTACAATCTCGGGTGGATTGATTTTGTTTTCAAAACCACAATTGACCTGTAAACATTGAAAATGTTTTTTTATTTTTTACATCTGTCTGTTGCTCTCCCTCTTATGTAATACAGAGCTTCTCCCTGTGTCATATGTCCATATACTACAATCAAACAAGTGATTTGTAGGGTACTGTATCTGTGGAGGGTTTATTGAGGAAAGACACCAGAAAGACAGAGTGTGAGTGAGTGCTTCACCTGTGTCTGTTACACACTAGTCATTTCACCATGTACGACATTCCCCATTCAAGAAAACCAAAGACACATTAACACATCTCTCTAAAAACGTCTATTTTCATTTGTTTCTTAGTTTGTTCTAAAAGAGTCTGTGTTCGGTTTCTGGTTACGTAGTAATGGTGGTGAGAAGACGACGGACACGTTGCAGCATATATGAGCGTTGAGGAAGAAAAGCTGTGGAAGTTAAGTAGACAAACAACGAGAAAGGCATGTGCAAAATTCACTCTGAGGCTGGAGGAGATTCCTGACCACTGTTTCCAACAGTGGATTCTCTCCCTTTTCTTCTTCCCCTCTTCTCCTTTCTAGTCTTAGATGTGCCATGTAATGGTCATATGTATCAGAAGCTGGGTCTAGGCACTATCTGTTCATCCTGACCAGCAGAAAACCGCCATGTTGGTCAGACTGAGGCATCTCCTGGCCTCTCCACACAGTGTCTCTCGCAGCTGACACCCCTGTGTCTGTTAACATCAATGGACCCCATCCTGAGCAAACTAAGGATGAGACGGCCATGTTGGTCCCACTTCAGGGGGCTGTAGCAGTGGCCATGTTGGATCCATCTGTAGGTGACTGGCTCCAGTAGGGGGCTATAATGGTGGCCATGTTGGATTCATCTGTATGTGTAGTTGCCTGTTTGCTCTGAGCAGGTCAGTGTTGTCCTCAGCGAGAGGGTCAGGGGTCGGGTCTCCTGACCTCCACAGCTCGGCTCTGGGTTAGGGTCAACCTGAGGAACACAGAGAGAGATTAGGCCAGTTTGACCTACAATAGTGTGTATGTACAGTATGTACGTGCATGCGTGGTGTGTGTGGGTGAGTGTACCTCGGAGTAGAGCGGTGGGGGCTGGAATCTGAACTCTGTGATGTAAGCTTGCAGCGTTCCCTGGCCCTCTTGGTTGACCTCTAACCCCTCACAGCGCTCCAGACAGCCCCGCCTCTGCTCCTCTGTCACCGCCAGGTCACTGTAGCTGGGGGGAGCTGTGAATACACACACGACATGCAATTAACATTGGAGAACACACAAACACACACACACACACAGTACACACACTCCACACACAGGTGTATGTCGTACCCTCAGGTCTCTCTGGCCAGCTGACGGTACAACAGTAGCTGCTGATGCTGCTGGTTCGACTGGTGAATGCGTGGAGGGGGATGGTCCCGATCACCAACGGCAACGACAGAGACAGGTTCAACCCCCCAGGGATGTCCACATACACCTAAGAGAGAGAGGGAGAGATAGATATTATCTTATTTACAACCCACATTTTGATACACTGTAACTTTTACAATACATGACTGGAAAGTACCTTCTAAACCGGTTAGATTTTAGGAGGTATTTATTTATTTCCTATTCTCCCATATTAACACACGTATTACCATATCAACTATACTATGTTTATTATCATTCCTCACCATCAGTGAGTACTCCACTCTGATGAGTGGACAGTCCAGGATGGATGGGGAGACCGGGGGTATGTGGAGCAGTTTTCCGTCCCAGCTCTGGCTCTTCCCCTGGGGCAGGGTGTCCCCACGCAGGGCCGCCACCTGCTGCTGGAGCTGTCGAGCCTTGCCCTTAGCGAAGTAGGTCTGGGTCTGGCACAGCGCTGCCTTGGGCACCACCACCCTGGACGAACAGTTCTCCACCTCCGCAAAGATCTGGAGGGACTCACCTAAGAGAGGAGGATAGGAGAAAAAGGCTGAGATGGGGAGGTGTGGGTACGGGACTGTGTGTGTGTGTGTGTGGTGTCCTGAGAATACCTCTCAGCGCAGTATTTATATCTGCAGTGCTGTAAGTTCCCTCTGGGGTTTGAGCATGTTGTGTTGTGAAACATTCTGAGCAGTGTGTGGTTAGATTGAGCGGAAATCATCGTTAGCCAATCAACGTGTGTGTGTGTGTGTGTTTTCTCACCTGGTGTGTATCCTTTCCTCTCTATCTTGGCGCTGAGTGAGATGGGTCCCGAGGCACAGAACCAGCAACACAGGGTCTTGTCCTTAGTGCCAGCTTGAGGGGCCTATACGCACAGAAATGGCAAAGTCACAAATTGCCGTGTGTGACAGCTTGTGTGTGTGTGTGTGTGTGTACACGTGGGAACATTTTGTTTGTTCCCACAAGTTCAAATGCTATTTCTAGGTGGTTTAGGGTTAAGGTTAGAATTAGTGTTAAAATTAGGTTTAGGGTTAGGAGCTAGTGTTAGGAGCTAGGGTTAGGAGCTAGGTTTAGGGTTAGTTTTAGGGCTAGGAGCTAGGGTTAGTAGCAGGTTTAGGAGCTAGGGTTAGGTTTAGGAGCTTGGGTTAGTTTTAGGATTAGGCGCTAGGGTTAGGAGCTAGGGTTAGGTTTTTTGGGTCACGGTAAGAGTACGGGTTAGGGGTTAGGGAAAATAGGATTTTGAATGGGACTGAATTGTGTGTCCCCATTTTGAATGGTGTGTATTCCTCACCAGCAGCAGTGGTGTGTTGATGTCAATGTGTTCAAAGACAGTGAACTCTTTCTTGACTCTGACAGGCAGCAGCCATGGTCTGTAGAGCTCTGCTCTCACCCAGTACCTCACACTGCCATGCTTCCCTTCAAACGACGTGGCCAGGGGCCTGAGAGAGAGGGACGAGGGGAGAGAGGAAATTGGTTCATAGGATTAGACTTCTTACAGGTCTATCTTTAGATATGATTCCATATTTGGGTTTCGGATTTTATGTTATGGCTGTTATAGGTTTGTGTGTGTACATCTGTTACGTACATCTGTGGTAGCAGGAAGCTGAAAGCAAACTCGTGTAATCCTGTGTTGAGAACAGTCAGGGCCTCCTCTGGACTGTCTTCATCTGAAACACAGGAGAACAAGATTCCAAATACCATACCTGACGCACACACCACAGTGTACACACGCATAGACACGCACCCACCATTTAATTTCATTGTATCATGTTGCGATTTCAAGTTGCCTAGTGCTTTCAAGTGCCTCAGTCCAAGGCAACACCAAGATAATAAATGTTGTACGACACATAAAAAATACTTTGACACATAACCACACATAAAAAATACTTTATAGCACATACAACCCAGTCATTGTATTCAATTTCAATATCACCCAGTCATGTCGTCAATGCATGAAATACAAAATGGCATTTAATTTAATCCATGAACACTTCAGACAGTACAGAGAAGAGAAGACACACCCAGGCAGAGGAAGCATGAATTCCCTTTCACTTCCTCAATCTACATGTTACTGATTAATGTTTATGTTGATATGTATATAGATCTGTTTCCTGCCACCTCAGTACTCCCGCATGTTATCTTGTCAGCAGAGAACATTGTGTGTGTGTGTGTGTGTGTGTGTGTAGAGAACATTGTGTGGGTGTGTGTGGTTGTCAAGTCACACCGGCAGAGTGAGGAGAGCAGGCGCATACCGGTATGAACCAGAATGAGCAGTGGATTTTCAGCCGGCTACTCCACCGCAACATTACTACTCAGCCTCCCATTGGAACAAAGCTAGCCTGGTCCCGCCCCTCGACTAAGGCCCTTTATGAATGACCATGTGTTCTGTAATATGGGAGGATGGAGAGACAGAAAGAAAAAGAAACGGAGACAGGGAGCGATATACAGGGAGGAGGGAAAGAGAAAGGGAGGGAGAGACAGAGGGGGAGAGATTTCACCCAAAACCCTCATGCCATGCAGCAGTAAAAGCAGCCATGTTATTCTCACAGACAAACAGAGAGCCAGCAGAGATGGACTGTAGTATTTGAGATAAATAAAGAGGGACTCGAAAGCAGGTACATTTATGCATCTTTATTAAAAACCAACAGCATGTTTTATTTTACAAATTCATCAGAGGCAATCAGTCAATCAACACAGCATCAATGAGGGTTATTACAGTACAACAAAAACTAGGAAAACATCAAAAACTAATAAACACTTGCAAAAAATGTCTAAAAACCTGTTGTTGCTTTGTCATTATGGGGTATTGTGTGTAGATTGATGAGGAAAAACATTTATTCAATCAATTTTAGAATATGGCTGTAACATAACAAAATGTGGAAAAAGTGAAGGGGTCTGAATACTTTCCCGAATGCACTGTACTTCAACACAAAGTGAGATCAAAGCAGTGTAGCCGGCAGGCAGCTTTGGTCCAGGAGAGCTACAGCCCAGCACTAACACACCTGGGTCTACAGATGTAGGGTCTTAATTTGAGCCAGATTGCTACAGCAGGAAAGTAATCCAGCAGAAACAGGAAATATGGATTATTATTAATTGCCATTTTTGCCGGGATCAGTATAAGGGAAAATAAAGTCTGAAATTTCAACGTGGAAATTACAAACTTCAGAAGCCTTTACTTCAAATACACTACAGGTTTAAAATGTCCTGCATTACACATATGTACTATTTAGACCACTATTAGTTCAATAGGGTGAGTTAGTGTGGACCTGGAACACAAGCCTGCATGCCATGTAGCTTTCCAGGTTAAAATCTGTGGCACACCTCTGAGGTAAACAGATAATCAGCACATACATGACATCATTTACCAGCCAGCTACATACAGATTTAGGATCTTATTTTGAGCCAGTTTGCTACATCTGAAAACAATCCGGCAGCAACAGGAAATATGAATTATTATGTGGATTATAATTAATAGACATTTTTGAAGGGGTTGATACATTTTTCACAAGGGAAAATCAAGTCTGAAATTTCAAAGTGGAAATTACAAACTTCAGATGCCCTTTAAACCTAACTGTAAAAACTGTCCTGCATTGCAGGAAGGTCCTCCTTCAAGACGGTGATCAAATGAAGATCCTACATCTGTAATGAACCCTTCTGGTTAACATTGTTTTCATAAAGGCTATTCTGAATTTAGGGTACCGGTAGGTTCGGTGAGTCGCTGAGAAGGCAACCAATCTTCTGCTGGAGGTCTTGGTGATGTCATATTGTGGTGGATAAAATGCTCTCGAGAAAATATTGCTTCAGCTCTCAGACATTACCCTGGCAACGACAGCCTGATTCGCCCACACAGAGGTGCATTTACTGTCCTAATTATGAGATCGGACTTACTCTGCCATATATGTTTGTATTGCTGTCTTATGTCAAGAGTGTATTTTTATTACGGGTGTAAATCTCTTGGTGTTGTTATGCCCTGTAAAGATGCTGAATTAATCCTAGCTGTATCAGTTTACATGTCCCACTAGAACAGCTATTATGCAAATATCACTGGGACTGTTGTTACAGACTGAAACTGGACCTCAGTAACCTAGTAGGGTACTACTCTGAATTTTATCTTTGGTCATTGCAATGATAACTTTCTTAAAATATAGTAACTGTTGATGTAACATATCAATTACTTTATGAGGATAGGCCTATGTATTTTTTAGGCAATATATATATATATATATATTAGTTTTACAGTACACTATGGAAATGTAACAGCAAATTGAAGACAAATTTGCATGCTTTAGAATTGTCATTTCCTCAGAAGCAATGACGTCATCCTATATACACGTGGGAGTTCCGACCAATCAGAGGCGACAGAGATTTGTCTCCCCCCGTGCGTCCCTCAGCCAGTTTGTGAACAGGTTTGAACCGCTTCTAACAAAGGGAGTAAACTTCAGGATGTTATCAGCGAAAGAATGCTCCTGATAAAATTGTACAACTAAAACAGTAATAAACGTCGAAAATATTCCAACTTCAACCGCTTTCGGTTAGATTAGCCCAATCAGGTCAAATTCGGACTAAATTCTACGGTTTCTTCCCTCACCACATAAAACGCAAAGACGGCGTTATCAACTTGTTATGACTGTTAAATCTGAATAAAAACACAACTACTGTAGAATCTACATTAATTGTAATGTGTCACAATAAAACATCAATGTATCAAATATTTATGTCCCATCATGCGTTATTAAACAGCCTAAATTGGACGAGGAAAACCTATGCATTACACCAGGACTATCTGGTCGCATCAGGACCACTATCCCACCTGACTGAAAGAACTCAACGGGGCACACATAATGACATTTGTCATTTGTTCCAATCAATGTGTGATGTGTGTGTTATGCAGTTTATGTGAAATTGAAACCACCATCACTCGTAACTTAGACATGGCGTAGCCTATAACCACAGCAATGGCACGAATCCGGTGATGTACAACCGTGTTCCATTTCTAGGTTATCCATTTATTTCAGAACAACCTGAACTAGGCCAACACTATCCATATAGCCTACTCTCAAAATGATGCCAGCACATCTCTGTGAGAATGAGTGGTAATTATGATGTGGTTGTCCCTTACCTCTCTCCTCTCCTATTAACGTGTCGCTATGGTTTAAGTATTCCACCTCCTCGGTGTAATTCTGAGTGTAGGCAGTGTTGGCCCCAGCGTTGCGGGACTCTGTCCACCGCACCTTGGCTACTCCTCTGGCGGTTATGTTCAGCGTTTTGACGCGAACCTCGCCTGCGACTTCGATGATCACCCTCCCGGATACAGAATCACCACCGGAGTAAACAGGAACATTGTTGTCGTTGAGATAGTCGAAGCAGACGGCTAAAGTCTTCACCTTGCCCAGCACCATGGTGTTAGAAAAAGAGCGTATAAGAAATCATTTAGAAATCCCCACACACACCACCCACGGCCACTCTATTGCCCAGCATAGAGGCTGCGCCCTGCGGGCTGGGTCAGTGGTCCTCTCGCTGGCGGTTCGTATGTGTGTCAGCGGTAACAGTGGCTGGTAGCTCCTCGCATCCTCCCAGTGCGATCCTTTCTAATGTGTCCTCTGCTTTCTAGTATGAGCTAGTGATTGGTCGTTCGCGAATTAACGACTCGTTTTGAACGGATCTTTTTGGTGAACGTCGGGAACCAAATCGCTTGTGTGAAAGAGCCGTTCATTTGGCTCCCTGGTTTGCATAGGTCTACAGCTAGGCTATAGGCTACTGCTTTTTGAACGATTATATTTATAACATGAACGATTGTGAACAGGTTTGATGTAACGGCAAATTGAAGACAAATATATATTGAAGACTAATATATATATATATTGCCTAAAAAAAATATATTGCCTATATATTGCCTAAAAAATACATAGGCCAATCCTCATAAAGTAATTGGTATGTTACATCAACAGTTACTATATTTTAAGAAAGTTATCATTGCAATGACCACATTTGAACGATATAATCGTTCATGTTCTGACAATGTTATAAAAACATTGTCAGAAGATGGTAATTCCTCATTGCAGGAACAAAAGGTCCAAGTGACAGGAGAGCCTCATTATGGTCCACACTTTATTTTTGTATTGTGTAAAAAAACAACACCAGCGAGCTAATTTCGTCAGTTAAAAATGTATTTCAACTCACAGTTTAGACATCTGCTATTGTTTCATGGTTTGTCATACATGTTTAAGCACTACTGAACGAAGAGCTGTTTGGGAGCCATCTGAACGGCTCTTTTATGTGAATGGAGCCAACATTTTCGGTTCATCGAAAAAAGACATGGGTTTACGGTCCACACACTTAAAAGACACACTATCCCCTCTGCCCTCAAATTAAGTGGACACTTCTGATGACGTGTCATGACGTCTAACGAGTATACACTTACAGGGCAAGGGGCGAGGGAGAAAGGAATGAATTTTAAATGGACCACCCTTGGCCGGAAATTCGTCACTCCTTCATCCCGCGATGATTGCCCCCCCAACACACCCCCAACCCCTCTTTTTACGCTGCTGCTACTCTCTGTTTATCATATATGCATAGTCACTTTAACTATACATTCATGTACATACTACCTCAAACAGCCTGACTAACCGGTGTCTGTATGTAGCCTCGCTACTTTTATAGCCTCCTAACTGTATATAGCCTGTCTTTTTACTGTTGTTTTATTTCTTTACTTACCTATTCATCTAATACCTTTTTTTCCACCATTTGTTAGAGCCTGTAAGTAAGCATTTCACTGTAAGGTCTACTACACCTGTTGTATTCGGCACGCGTGACAAATAAACTTTGATTTGATTGTGTTTTCAGCCACCAGTGGCTTGTGGGTGCTTTATATGCGCTACAGTCAATGATGAGTGCATGTCTACTTACATTAAATATATAATTATTCATTTACGCCTACTGTATGATCGCTAGCTAATTAATTAGCTAACTAACGTTAGCCTGCCTAGCTGGAATGTCTGAAGAAGGAAAATGTTTTATTTCTACAATTTCCAAAAGAACCAAACAAAAACATATTTACAATTTATGAGAAGTGTTTGTGCCATCATGTGCATTAGTAGCACAATTTCTAACTTATTTGCATTCATTTTTATTTACACTTGTATGTTGACTTCTCCATTGATGTTGTTTTTAAGTTTTCACTGACTTTTCTTAGCAGATGTACAATCATTGTGAATTTAATTATGGGGAGTTTCAGGCCCCAGAGTGAACATAATTGTACAATCGCAGAGCCGACTAAAAACGAGGGCTGAGGGGCTTACGTTGCAAACTTCCCTTGCTTGGCTAATCATTTGGACCGCCCTCCCAGATGGCCACGGGATTCCCCCAAGGGCGTAAGGCGAGGGTAATTGGATGTGGGTGTGTCTTTTAAGTGTTTGGACTGCTAACTTGGAATTCCCATGCTGCAACCTGGACTCAGGTGTAGATGTAACATAGTAAATGTAAATCCAGGACATGCCAATTTGTAAAATATCTAATGTTTCGTATGGTATTACAGTCTACATCTGTAAAGCATAGAATTAGAGTTTCCACTAGTGGTAGCTAATGCAACAAACCATAACTGCGTCAACCTGCCTGAATCTAATCCAATCTGGAGCTTCTTCTTTGATGAGGTTTAATGGCAGTTGGCATCCATTAAGTGTTGCATTACTGCCACCTACTAGATTCCCTTATACTTTGCTTGCAAATTTAAAAAAATAAACAAATACCCTACCATCTAACCCTACACTCACTAAAAACCCACCACCCTCTCCGCCGTTTAAATCTATCTAGTCCTACCTTAGGCCAACAACCTGAAAGGACGGGACACTGCCACTCAACACACTCTGTAACTCTTCTGACGTCAAGTCTCGTACACCCAAATACCTCTCTGCAGCTGCCACCACAACCTCAACTTTCTGCAACTTATTGCAGTACAGTTGATAACCATTGCTATACATGCTAAAAAATACAGTCTTTCTGAAGCATATATCACTTGATGGCCTATCCCTCTGTACTGGTACAGATCCACTTCTCACACCACTCCTCTCAGGATCCCTCCCCCTTGACCTATATTCCTCTACTTTCTTCACTACCTCAGCATATGACAATTTCTGCACTATTGAAACCCTGGAAACCTCAATCTGCCTCTCTTGCACCTGACATTTCTAATCCTCACACCATGCCCAAACCGCCATCGTGCGCAAATTGATTTTGTCCCCCCCACACCAAACGCGATCACGACACGCAGGTTGAAATATCAAAACAAACTCTGAACCAATTATATTAATTTGGGGCAGGTCGAAAAGCATTAAACATGTATGGCAATTTAGCTAGCTTGCAGTTGCTAGCTAATTTGTCCTGGGATATAAACATTGAGTTGTTATTTTACCTGAAATGCACAAGGTCCTCTACTCCGACAATTAATCCACACAAAACGGTCAACCGAAATGTTTCTAGTCATCTCTCCTCCTTCCAGGCTTCTTTTTCTTCTTTGCACTTTATATGGCGATTGGAAACTAATAAGGTGCATTACCACAACCGACCTCAGTTAATCTTTCAATCACCCACGTGGGTATATGTTCCTAAAAACCAATGAGAAGATGGCACGTGGGTATATGCTAATAAAAACCAATGAGGAGATGGGAGAGGCAGGACTTGCAGCGCATTCTGCGTCACAAATAGAATCAACTTCTATTTTAGCGCCTGGCAATGCAGATGCTCGTTGGCGCGTGCAAGCAGTCTGTGTGCAATGATTGAATAACGTGACCGGTGTGGTCAGCATGTCAGCCCCATAGGCACTTCTACAATTAACACATACCACTACTTTCCCCAGTGCCAAACATTATTTGTCTCATACCCTTCTGCACACTTTTCACACCTAAGAACCTCCCTCCTACACACTGCTGCCACATGCCCTAAGCTTGACACCTGTAACAACTTAATGTATTCAGCACAGAAGTTAGTGCAGGATAACATATATCCTAACATCACTTTGTCAGGCAAAGACTCAATATCAAACTCAAAAGAACAGACAACTCTTCTGTCCCACCACTCATGCCACCCTGTCTGCGTCACACCAAACGACAAGCATCACAAACACTGTTCCCCGGGCGGCGATGACGTGGATGTCGATTAAGGCAGCCCTCCGCACCTCTCTGATTCGGAGGGGTTGCGATAAGTGCGGAAGACACATTTCAGTTGAATGCATTCAGTTGTACAATTGACTATGTATCCCCGTTTACCTTTCCCTTTCCCCTTCAGTTGGTCAACTTTCACATTTACCACTACCCCAGTAATCACTCCTTTCAATGGAGCCCTTTTCTTGAGAGCAAAACAATTAAAATCTCTTATCCCCCTTTGTTTAACACGGATCGCCTGCTCCCCCTGACCCAATCTACCAGTACAGTCAGTCTACATCTGTAAAGCATAGAATTAGAGTTTCCACTAGTTACCACAGCCAAAAAGTCAAAATTGGCTATATCGTAAAAATGAATGAAAACATACATTTGCTTTTTGGTCTTAATTTAAGGTTGGGGTTAGGCATAAGGTTTGCAGTGTGGTTAGGGTTTAAAATCAAATTTTAAGAAGATCAATTGTAGAAATAGGCAGCCTTTGTGACATTGTTGCTGTGGTAACTAGTGACTAGCTAGCATTAGCTTGACCCGAGTTACTGCCCTGATGACACAGATGGCTTCATCAACAATGGTAATGTGTGTTATGTGAAAAGTTGTATAAAAAAATACCCAGTTTGATCAACTAGTAGATTAATTACCCAGCCAAGCAGATAAATAGGAGAGTAATTTTGGTTGTGAAGTGCATTAACAAAAAGCTTTGTCCTTTCTTTATAACAAAATGCAATTTACCGCTGTCTATTGTATCACCCTGTCACATGCCTTCCCAGTTAATAATACCTCATAAGATGAGGAAGTGCATTCTTTATAAGGATTGCCTGCTGCAGTGGTTCGAGAGATGTCCAGTTAGCATGCCAAACATGCAACATAGAGAAGACCAGCAAGGGGAGGCTCAGCTGGTACAGTGTCAATGTGCGGGGGCACCGGTTAGTCCAGGTAATTGAGGTAATATGTACATGTAGGTAGAGTTATTAAAGTGACTATGCATAGATAATAACAGAGTAGCAGCAGCGTAAAAGAGGGGGGGCAATGCAAATAGTCTGTGTTGCCATTTGATTAGATGTTCAGGAGTCTTATGGCTTGGGGGTAGAAGCTGTTTAGAAGCCTCTTGGACCTAGACATGGCACTCTGTACCGCTTGCCGTGCGATATCAGAGAGAACAGTCTATGACTTGGGTGGCTGGAATTTTTAGGGCCTTCCTCTGACACCGCCTATTATAGAGGTCCTGGATGGCAAGAAAATTGGCCCCAGTGATGTACTGGGCTGAACGCCCTACCCTCTGTAGTGCCTTGCGGTCGGAGGCCGAGCAGTTGCCATACCAGGCAGTGATGCAACCAGTCAGGATGCTCTCGATGGTGCAGCTGTAGAACCTTTTGAGGATAACACATCTTTTCAGTCTCCTGAGGGGGAATAGGTTTTGTCGTGCCCTCTTCACAACTGTCTTGGTGTGCTTGGACCATGTCAGTTTGTTGGTGATGTGAACACCAAGGAACTTGAAGCTCTCAACCTGCTCCACTATAGCCCCGTCAATGAGAATGGGGTGTGCTCGGTCCTCCTATTCCTGTAGTCCAAAAATCATCTCCTTTGTCTTGATCACGTTGAGGGAAAGGTTGTTGTCCTGGCACCACAGGACCAGGTCTCTGACCTCCTCCCTATAGGCTGTCTCGTCATTGTCGGTGATCAGGCCTACCACTGTTGTAACATCGGCAAACTTAATTATGGTATTGGAGTCGTGCCTGGCCATGCAGTCATGAGTGAACAGGGAGTACAGGAGGGGACTGAGCACGCAACCCTGAGGGGCCCCTGTGTTGAGGATCAGCGTGACGGATGTGTTGTTACCTACCCTTACCACCTGGGAGTGGCCCGTCAGGAAGTCCAGGATCCAGTTGTAGAGGGAGGTGTTTAGTCCCAGGGTCCTTAGCTTATTGATGAGCTTTGAGGGCGCTATGGTGTTGAACGCTGAGCTGTAGTCAATGAATAGCATTCTCACATAGGTGTTCCTTTTGTCCAGGTGGGAAAGGGCAGTGTGGAGATTGCATAATCTGTGGATCTGTTGGGGCGGTATGCAAATTGGAGCGGGTCTAGGGTTTCTGGGATAATGGTGTTGATATGAGCTATGATCAGCCTTTCAAAGCACTTCATGGCTACAGACGTGAGTGCTATGGGTCGGTAGTCATTTAGGCAGGTTACCTTAGTGTTCTTGGGCACAGGGACTATGGTGGTCTGCTTAAAACATGTTGGTATTACAGACTCGGTCAGGGAGAGGTTGAAAATGTCAGTGTAGACACGTATACAGTATGTTTGTGGTGCACTCACTCATAGCACTTTTTGGGGGGATAAAGTAATTTAAGGTAAGTAAATACATGTATTATTCTCATAAATGTAGCCCATACATTCATTCTTTGTAACAATTAATCTTCCATTGCTTTAAAAACTAGTAGCTAGCTCATCTTGATAAAAAAATCTGTATATATTGCAGAAAAATCAGTATACATACAAGAAGTATACAAACAGACAATGATAACATATGCTAGAGGGTACAACACATTACACATTATACAAAGACCTTGAAAAAAACCATTGTTTTAACAGCTTTCTTATTAGAAGAATGTTGAATGGTCTTGATGTACTGCTTGAATTCCTTATAGAAAACACGGAGAGTGGTTTTTTTATTAGTGAATTTACATTTATGAATATGACATTTTTCCATTAGCACAATTAGATTCATGAGGTAAAATAGTTTTTCTTTATCCTTATTATGGTTAAGGAAACCGAGCAGCACATTCTCCCATAACAAACAAAAGTCATCAAGAATATTAACGATTATAAAACTGTGCATATCTTTCCATAATTTTTTTACATGTAGACAATGCCAAAATAAATGCAAAACTCATTCTGGATGGTCAAAACAAATAGTACAGTTAATGTTAATGTATTGTTTTTAGTTTCTTTAGGTAATGATTCGCAGGGTAATACTTATGGATCATTCTGAAAGAGACCTCTTTGACCTTGTTAACAAGCAGGTATTTGTGTGGTAATAACCAGGCTTTTTTCCAACAGATATTATTGACAAATGTATTCCAGTAAGTTGTGACATAAGGAATGGATACAATATCCCTTTGAAATAAAGCACGTATAGAGCTGTTGTTCTGAGGGAGCAAGAGAAACACATTTTTCCTATTGGTGAGTCAACTGGATTAAGCAAGGGTAGGTGAAGAAGGTGAGGTATGGTTACACCTCTAAACAACATGAGAGTTCTAGATGGAATGGCATCAAAGACTATGGCGAACTCCCTAGGTGTAACAGATATTGTAACGAGATAAAAATTCCTCATAATTGAGTAACAATCCTTCTGCATTAAAAAGTTGACTCACCAGCAGGATATGATTACTGAACCAGTTCTTAAAAAATGACTTGTTTCTATACAAAAGATCCTTATTGTTCCAAATGAAATACCTATGCGGGGATTTAAAAAATATATATTAACGACCTAAGAATACTTGTCTATGAAAAGCAGATCATTTTGTAGGAATCTCATCAATGTTATAAACTCAGCAACAAGAAACATCCTCTCACTGTCAACCACGTTTATTTTCAGCAAACTTTACATTTGTAAATATTTGTATGAACATAACAAGATTCAACAACTGAGACATAAACTGAACAAATTCCACAGACATGTAACTAACAGAAATGGAATAATGTTAGTCAGTATCTGGTGTGGCCACCAGCTGCATTAAGTACTGCAGTGCATCTCCTCCTCATGGACTGCACCAGATTTGCCAGTTCTTGCTGTGAGGTGAGATATTGAAAAATCTTCCACCAAGGCACCTGCAAGTTCCCGGACATTTCTGGAGGGAATGGCCCTAGTCTTCACCCTCCGATCCAACAGGTCCCAGACGTGCTCAATGGGATTGAGATCCGGGCTCTTCGCTGGCCACGGCAGAACACTGACATTCTTGTCTTGCAGGAAATCACACACAGAAGGAACAGTATGGTTGGTTGCATTGTCATGCTGGAGGGTCATGTCAGGATGAGCCTGCAGGAAGGGTACCACATGAGGGAGGAGGATGTCTTCCCTGTAACGCACAGCGTTAAGATTGCCTGCAATGACAACAAGCTCAGTCCGATGATGCTGTGACACACCGCCCCAGACCATGATGGACCCTCCACCTCCAAATCGATCCCGCTCCAGAGTACAGGCCTCGGTGTAACGCTCATTAATTCGGCGATAAACGCAAATCCGACCATCACCCCTGATGAGACAAAACCGCGATTCATCAGTGAAAAGCACTTTTTGCCAGTATTGTCTGGTCCAGCGACGGTGGGTTTGTGCCCATAGGTGACGTTGTTGCCGGTGATGTCTGGTGAGGACCTGCCTTACAACAGGCCTACAAGCCCTCAGTACAGCCTTTCTCAGCCTATTGCGGACAGTCTGAGCACTGATGGAGGGATTGTGCGTTCCTGGTGTAACTCGGGCAGTTGTTGTTGCCATCCTGTACCTGTCCCGCTGGTGTGATGTTCGGATGTACCGATCCTGTGCAGGTGTTGTTACACATGGTCTGTCACTGCGAGGACGATCAGCTGTCCGTCCTGTCTCCCTGTAGCGCTGTCTTAGGCGTCTCATAGTACGGACATTGCAATTTATTGCCCTTATTGCCACATATGCAGTACTCATGCCTCCTTGCAGCATGCTTAAGGCACGTTCACACAGATGAGCAGGGACCCTGGGCATCTTTCTTTTGGTGTTTTTCAGAGTCAGTAGAAAGGCCACTTTAGTGTCCTAAGTTTTCAGAACTGTGACCTTAATTTCCTACCATCTGTAAACTGTTAGTGTCTTAATATTGACCGTTCCACACGTGCATGTTCATTAATTGTTTATGGTTCATTGAACAAGCATGGGAAACAGTGTTTAAACCCTTTACAATGAAGATCTGTGAAGTTATCTGGATTTTTACGAATTATCTTTGAAAGACAGGGTCCTGAAAAAGGGACGTTTCTTTTTTTGCTGAGTTTAGTTGCAAAGTAACACAAAATTGAAGAAGCCACCAAAACGGGAAAAGATATGAGGGATGAAATTCCAAATTGAAGTTGGATTCTTTAAGAAATGTTGAGCCCAATTTATCTTAAAACTATTATTCAAAGTAGGAAAATAAAAAAAATGGAGACCACCATATTCACAACGACAGATTTCTTAATACTTTTTTATTTATCCTTTATTTAACTAGGCAAGTCAGTTAAGAACAAATGTTTATTTACAATGATGGCCTAGGAACAGTGCCTTGTTTAGGGGCAGAACGACATATTTTTTTACCTTGTCAGCTCAGAGATTCAATCTAGCAACCTTTCAGTTACTGGCCCACCGCTCTAACCACTAGGCTACCTGCCGCCCCAATTAACGTGTATGATTTTTCCAGATGAAGTTGAAAAGCATCTGGCCAACCGCTTTACCTATTTTGTTATCAAGATGTAGGGACTGGGCTACATTAGTAAGTCTGGAGATACCTTCAGCTTTAGAGAGCAATACTCAACCTTTCAAGGATGAATCCCTCTGCAACCAATGGATCAACTTCTTTTTGTTATTTTCAATAATAGGTATAAAATTTTATGAGCATCTTTCCTCTTGATCCTTAGTTATGGTAATCCCAAGGTATGTCACTTTTTCCTTGACTGAAATATTGCATATAGAGGGTATCACACAGTCTTTAACAGCAAACAATTCACACTTATTAAGGTTTAGGCAAAGACCAGATGCTTTGGAAAAAATATTTCTCACATCGACTGCTCTAGGAATCTGGTCAGCATCTTTCAAAAAGACGTTGGTGTCATCTGCGAGCTGACATGTCTCTGTCAGCAATAGAGATCCCTTTTATATTCGCTGGATTTAACAGAACTTGTAAGAAGTTTGCTTGCAAGCAGGAAGAGGTAAGGCGAAATCAAATGTAGGAGAAGTGCCATGCTTTCATTTAATGGAACTGTTCCCATTCATATAGAACTTTAATTGTACAACAAAGAATTCCCCAAAACTACATTTCTCAAGGGAGAGAAATAGAAACTCATGTTCCACTGTATCGAAGGCTTTATAAAAGTCTAAGAAGACAATAAAACTACCTTTGAAGTTTAATAAGGTCTAACACCAGTCGGATATTATTAGATATATGTGTAATGAGTGCACTGAGAGTCGGGAAGCTAGAACAAGGAGTGAGTGTTTTTAATAAATAAACAAAACAATACACACGAAACACAAACAACGCACTGACATGAAAACAGAGTCAATAACACCTGAGGAAAGAACCAAGGGGAGTGAGAAATATAGGGAAGATAATCAAGGAGGTGATGGAGTCCAGGTGAGTGTCATGAGGCGCTGGTGCGCTTGACGATGGTGACAGGTGTGCGGGATAATCAGCAGCCTGATGATCTAGAGGCCGGAGAAGGATACGTGACAGAACCCCCTCCCGACGCCCGGCTCCAGCCGCAAGATGCCGACAAAGGGGACGAACCCGGTGATCAGGAGTGGACTGGTCACCCTTGCTGAAGCGCGGGCACCTGTCACGCTAGCTGGGGCGCGGGAACCTGTCGAGCCGGCTGGGGCGCGGGAACCTGACAGACCGGCTGAGGTAGGAGAGCCTGGCGATCCGGCTGAGGCAAGAAAGCCCGGCTGAGGCAGGGGAGCCTGGCGATCCGGCTGAGACATGAGAGCCTGTAGTGGCTCCCGGACCCGACGTCATTTACACTGACACAAACAAACAAAAACACTCCCTGATGCTTCCCTTAGGTAAGGTGTTATTCTGTAACGATGTGCGCTGAGAGTCGGGAAGGAAGTTCAGGGAGTGAGTGTTTTAACTGAAATAAACTGAAAGCAGCTCGTAGGAGCCGATTGGCAAAAAAAAAGGGGCCGGGAGCTGATTGGCATATAAAAATAAGGCTTTGCGCTTTACATTATTTCTTAACCCCTTAGCATTGAGTGAAACTATAGACAATGACAAAGTGGAATATAGAACAGAAAGTACCACCTAAACAACAATCGCAAATCGAGTAAGAATGAAAAGAAACCAGACTTGCACACACAGATCACTGCACCTGTACATAGCCCATCTGTAAACAGCCCATCTATCTACCCCATCCCCATACTGTATTTATTTATTTATTTATCTTGCTCCTTTGCACCACAGTATCTCTACTTGCACATTCATCTTCTGCACATCTACCATCCCAGTGTTTAATTGCTATATTGTAATTACTTTGCCACCATGGCCTATTTATTGCCTTAACTCCCTTATTTGACCTAATTTGCACTCACTGTATATAGACTTGTTTGTTTATTCCATGTGTAACTCTGTGTTGTTGTATGTGTCAAATTGCTATGCTTTATCTTGGCCAGGTCGCAGTTGCAAATGAGAACTTGTTCTCAACTAGCCTACCTGGCTAAATAAAGGTAAAATTGAATAAAATAAAACACCATATACAGTTGAAGTTGGAAGTTTATATACACCTTAGCCAAATACATTTAAACTCAGTTTTTCACAATTCCTGACATTTAATCCTAGCAAAAATTCCCTTTCTTAGGTCAGTTAGGATCACCAGTTTATTTTAAGAATGTGAAATTTCAGAATAATAGTAGAGAGTGATTTATTTCAGCTTTTATTTCTTTCATCACATTCCCAGTGGGTCAGAAGTTTACATACACTCAATTAGTATTTGGTAGCATTGCCTTTAAAATGTTTAACTTGGGTCAAACGTTTCAGGTAACCTTTCACAAGTTTCCCACAATAAGTTGGGTGAATTTTGGCCCATTCCTCCTGACAGAGCTGGTGTAACGGAGTCAGGTTTGTAGGCCTTCTTGCTCACACACTCTTTTTCAGTTCTGCCCACATATTTTCTATTTTCTATAGGATTGAGGTCAGGGCTTTGTGATGGCCACTCCAATACCTTGACTTTGTTGTTTTTAAGCCATTTTGCCACAACTTTGGAAGTATGCTTGGGGTCATTGTCCATTTGGAAAACCCATTTGCGACCAAGCTTTAACTTCCTGACTAATGTCGTGAGATGTTGCTTCAATATATCCACATAATTTTCCTGCCTCATGATGCCATCTGTTTTGTGAAGTGCACCAGTCCCTCCTGAAGCAACGCACCCCCACAACATGATGCTGCCACCCCCGTGCTTCGCTGTTGGGATGGTGTTCTTCGGCTCGCAAGCTTCCCCCCTTTTCCTCCAAAAATAATGATGTTCACTATGGCCAAACAGTTCTATTTTTGTTTCATCAGACCAGAGGACATTTCTCCAAAAAGTCAGATCTTTGTCCTCATGTGCAGTTGCAAACCGTAGTCTGGCTTTTTTATGGCGGTTTTGGAGCAGTGGCTTCTTCCTTGCTGAGCGGCCTTTCAGGTTATGTCGATATAGGACTCGTTTTACTGTGGATATAGATACTTTTGTACCTGTTTCCTCCAGCGTCTTCACAAGGTCCTTTGCTGTTGTTCTGGGATTGATTTGCACTTTTCGCACCAAAGTACGTTTGTAACGGTTTTCTTCCAGGGGTGAAGGAGAGGACCAAAGTGCAGCGCGGCTAGTGTTAAACATGTTTAATAAATAACAAGTGAAACACTACAAACAACAATACAAAATAACAAATGTGAAAAAACCGACACAGACCTATCTGGTGCAGACAATCACTGAGACAGGAAACAAACACCCACAAAATCCCAACACAAAACAAGCCTCCTATATATGATTCTCAATCAGGGACAACGATTACCATCTGCCTCTGATTGAGAACCATATTAGGCTGGACATAGAAACAGACAAACTAGACACACAACATAGAATTCTCACCCAGCTCACGTCCTGACCAACTAAACACATACAAAACAACAGAAAACAGGTCAGGAACGTGACAGAACCCCCCCCTCAAGGTGCGAACTCCGGGCGCACCCCTAAAACTCAAGGGGAGGGTCTGGGTGGGCATCTGTCCGCGGTGGCGGCTCCGGCGCAGGACGAGGACACCACTCCACCACTGTCTTTGTCCCCCTCCTTACCGTCCTTTGAGTGGCGACCCTCGCCCACGACCTTGGCCTAAGAATCCTCCCCAAGGCCCCCACATGATTTAGGAGGTAGCTCAGGACAGAGAGGTAGCTCAGGACAGAGAGGTAGCTCAGGACAGAGAGGTAGCTCAGGACAGAGAGGTAGCTCAGGACAGAGAGGTAGCTCAGGACAGAGAGGTAGCTCAGGACAGAGAGGTAGCTCAGGACAGAGAGGTAGCTCAGGACAGAGGGGCAACTCCGGACTAATGGCAGCTCCGGACTGAGTGGCAGCTCCGGACTGGGTGGCAGCTCCGGACTGGGTGGCAGCTCCGGACTGGGTGGCCGCTCCGGACTGGGTGGCCGCTCCGGACTGGGTGGCCGCTCCGGACTGGGTGGCCGCTCCGGACTGGGTGGCAGCTCATGACTGTAGGGCAGCTCATGACTGGAGGGCAGCTCATGACTGGAGGGCAGCTCATGACTGGAGGGCAGCTCATGACTGGAGGGCAGCTCATGACTGGAGGGCAGCTCATGACTGGAGGGCAGCTCATGACTGGAGGGCAGCTCATGACTGTAGGGCAGCTCATGACTGTAGGGCAGCTCTGGCAGCTCCTGACTGGCTGGCGTCTCTGGCAGCTCCTGACTGGCTGGCGTCTCTGGCAGCTCCTGACTGGCTGGCGTCTCTGGCAGCTCCTGACTGGCTGGCGTCTCTGGCAGCTCCTGACTGGCTGGCGGCTCTGGCAGCTCCTGACTGGCTGGCGGCTCTGGCAGCTCCTGACTGGCTGGCGGCTCTGGCGGCTCCTGACTGGCTGGCGGCTCTGGCGGCTCCTGACTGACGGACGGCTCTAGCGGCTCCTGACTGACGGACGGCTCTAATGGCTCGGGACAGACGGGCGGCTCTAATGGCTCGTGGCAGACGGATGACTCAGATGGCGCTGGGCAGACAGATGGCACAGATGGCGCTAGGCAGACAGATGGCTCAGACGGCGCTGGGCAGACGGATGGCTCAGACGGCGCTGGGCAGACGGATGGCTCAGACGGCGCTGGGCAGACGGATGGCTCAGACGGCGCTGGGCAGACGGGCGGTTCCGGCGCCGCTGGGCAGACGGGCAGTTCCGGCGCCGCTGGGCAGACGGGCAGTTCCGGCGCCGCTGGGCAGACGGACAGTTCAGACGGCGTTGGGCAGACGGGCAGTTCAGGCGCCGCTGGGCAGACGGGCAGTTCAGGCACCGCTGGGCAGACGGCAGACTCTGGCCGGCTGAGACGCACTATAGGCCTGATGCGTGGTGCCGAAACTGGAGGTACCGGGCTGAGGGCACGCACCTCAGGGCGAGTGCGGGGAGGAGGAACAGGGCTCTGGAGATGCACTGGAAGCCTGGTGCGTGGTGTAGGCACTGGTGGTACTGGTCTGGGGCGGGAAGGTGGCGCCGGATATACCGGACCGTGAAGGAGGACACGCGCTCTTGAGCACCGAGCCTCTCCAACCTTACCAGGTTGAATGGTCCCCGTAGCCCTGCCAGTGCGGCGAGGTGGAATAACCCGCACTGGGCTATGCAGGCGAACCGGGGACACCACCTGTAAGGCTGGTGCCATGTACGCCGGCCCGAGGAGACGTACTGGAGGCCAGATACGTTGGGCCGGCTTCATGACATCCGGCTCGATGCCCAACCTAGCCCTCCCAGTGCGGCAAGGTGGAATAGCCCGCACTGGGCTAAGCACGCGTACTGGGGACACCGTGCGCTTTACCGCATAACACGGTGTCTGACCAGTACGACGCCCTCTCACTCCACGGTAAGCCCGGGGAGTTGGCTCAGGTATCCAACCCGGCTTCGCCACACTCCCCTTTAGCCCCCCCCCCAAGAAATTTTTGGGTGAGCCTCTCGGGTTTCCAGCCACTCTGCCTTGCAAGCGCCTCATAATGCCGCCTCTCCGCTTTTGATGCCTCCAGCTCCGCTTTGGGACGGCGACACTCCTCTGGCTCTGCCCAGGGTCCTTCTCCGTCCAGAATCTCCTCCCATGTCCATTCCTCCTTGTACTGCTGCTGCTGTTGCTGCTGCCCGTTGCCACGCTGCTTGGTCCGGGTTTGGTGGGTGTTTCTGTAACGGTTTTCTTCCAGGGGTGAAGGAGAGGACCAAAGTGCAGCGCGGCTAGTGTTAAACATGTTTAATAAATAACAAGTGAAACACTACAAACAACAATACAAAATAACAAATGTGAAAAAACCGACACAGACCTATCTGGTGCAGACAATCACTGAGACAGGAAACAAACACCCACAAAATCCCAACACAAAACAAGCCTCCTATATATGATTCTCAATCAGGGACAACGATTACCATCTGCCTCTGATTGAGAACCATATTAGGCTGGACATAGAAACAGACAAACTAGACACACAACATAGAATTCCCACCCAGCTCACGTCCTGACCAACTAAACACATACAAAACAACAGAAAACAGGTCAGGAACGTGACAACGTTCATCTCTAGGAGACAGAACACGTCTCCTTCCTGAGCGGTATGACGGCTGCGTCGTCCCATGGTGTTTATACTTGCGGCTGCGTCGTCCCATGGTGTTTATACTTGCGTACTATTGTTCGTACAGATTTTTTTTTTCTTGGCTGATTTCTTTTGATTTTCCCATGATGTCAAGCAAAGAGGCACTGAGTTTGAAGGTAGGCCTTGAAATACATCCACAGGTACACCTCCAATTGACTCAAATGATGTCAATTAGCCTATCAGAAGCTTCTAAAGCTATGACATCATTATCTGGAATTTTCCAAGCTGTTTAAAGGCACAGTAAACTTAGTGTATGTAAACTTCTGACCCACTGGAATTGTGATACAGTGAAATAATCTGTCTGTAAACAATTGTTGGAAAAAGTACTTGTGTCATGCATAGAATAGTAAATATTCATTACTCCAGTAGTACTGTGCAGTTAGAATGAAAGTTAAATCACCTTGACAGTGGGATCTGCTCACTTCAGAGGTAACTATCTAGGTAGCCTATGTTGACCACCGCACACAGTCTTGACATTCCTCCGATGAAGTAAGCCGCTTTCCCCTCTTTTCATGCTTTTTCCACAGCTGGCCACAGAGAAAGGAGAGAGAAACTATCTGCTTTCGAGAGGTCTTCATCAAACCGCAGATTCTTGTCCTGTAGGAAGGTAGATTTCTTGGCTGCTTTCCAAGTGGCATCCCTGTAGATCTGTGATGTGAACTGGAGAATGACACCTCTGGGCTTGGAGTCATCCTGCCTTCTCGTGCCGAGGCGATGTACAGTGTCTGTTACGCGGAGTGGAACAGGGGAACCCAGGAGCAGACTCAGACTAGGTGACTGGGATGAAGTAACCAAGGTATTTACTGAAACAGGGGGAAGATGGAGTGCAGGCCAGGGGAAGCTCGGGTGGGTTGCAGGAAACCAGGTGCGGAGGCTGAGGCTACAGCGAGAGGGGTTGGGACAGGGTAAGCAGGTCCGGGAGGAAATCCAAGGGAGTAGTAGAGTGGGGAATCCAGGAAAAGTGGTCTGTTGTGTTAGTGACAATGCAGCTAACATAACCAAAGCAATGAACATTTTAAAATGGACCCATCATCCATGTCTTGTCCACACAATCAACCTGATTGTAAGAGATGCTCTGAAGGTGATGAAGCCCACTGGACAAAGTGAAAGCAGCTGTGGAATACTTCCACAGGAGCACAGTAGGTGCTGAAAAACTAAAGTGTACACAACGCCAGATGGGAATGCCTGAGCTGAGGCCTAAACAAGACTGCACTACAAGGTGGAATTCAACATTTTATATGTTGAAGCGGTTTCTTGAGTCAAAGGATACCCTCATCTCTACCCTGGCCATTGTCAATGCACCTATTGATGCTCTGACCCAAGAGGAATGGGAGGTGGTGGAGGAGGTGTGCAGAGTCCTGGAACCCTTTGAGCAGGTCACTGTGGAAATCAGCGGAGAGAGGTACAGTAAGCAGTTATTACTATATCATTATTTAATCCAGTATTATATATGTATATGAGCAGCAGTAGAATGTAGTATCAGTAAACAAAACATGAACCTGAACTAATAAGTTACTGTTCTTTCTTTTCAGCTATGTGACAGCCTCAAAAATGATAGTCCTGTGTAAGGGTCTGCAGCGAATCACAGCCAGCCGCCAGAGAGAAGCAAATGTAACCACAGGACATGTGACAGAGTTGATGGACACCCAGAATTACTGAGAGAAGAAACCGCATCAGCCCCTCAAAAGTGAGGCAGCTTGCATTTCTGAATGCAAATCTCTCATAAACGCAAAATATGGTCAGTCTTGCTGCGTGCTGCTGGTTATAACATGGCAATAAATAAGAGAGAGAAAAGAGAGACCAGTTTAATGTTTTAACTGGGATGCTGCAGTTTTGAACATTGTTATTTATTTTTCTTTGATATGGTGCAATATTCTATTATTTTGTTGTTCAGATTGTATTCGTTTTGAATGGTTAGATTTATATGCATTTTGTTTATATACATTAAATACTTTAAATGCACATTTTTAATAGCATTCTTTTTCATAACAAACCAATGCAGTTTTAAATACATTGTGGTTAAGGTAGAATATGATTTCATTTAATAATGTAATATTATATTTTCTTAACACCAATCATAGTCAAACTATCGCAAACTGTTTGACTTGAAAAAATACAAATATTTTTAAAGAGCCGTTTGGGACCCAAAAGAACCGGCTCTTTTTGGTGAGCTGAGTCGAACGAGCCGGCTCACTGAAAAGAGCCGGAATGCCCATCACTATAATCTTGAACATGTGTCGTTCCTTCTCTATTTCTAGATGCAATCAGGTACCAGGCAAAATTACAGATTGAGGCTATCAATCAAACTGAGGGCAGATAAATATGTGTGCACTGGACAGGTAAAGGCTTCTTGCATGCATCGCTTTGAGAGGTTTACTAAAAAATAAAAAAAATGTTGGGTTGTTTGGATGACCCAATTGCTGGGTTGCAGGCATTGGGTTAATAGTTGGGTTGTTTTCTGTAAATACAGCAAGGTTGGGTTGTTCGTGCTGTGTTATCGATATTTGACCGAGCCAGTGGGTTAATTCTCACACCACCAGCGCGTGAAATCCACCAGAATACTTGCAAGTATTCTAGTTCTAATGCGACTGAGTGACTGACGAGTGGGAAACAGCTAAAGTTATTTCGACAGACTAAGTGTTTTTGGTTGACTGAAAACCATTGCAAATTATGAATTTGATGGTCATTCAGGTAAAATAGGTTGTACTATCATAATAAGGTACCTAACTAACGTTAGCTTGAGCGTTAGCCTCGCAACTCTAGCTTACGGAAGTGTTGTTGTGGAATATAACAAAATATATGTTTTTTTTGTCGGTGTTTGGCTAGCTAGCTAACTAACTATGACCGTGTCTGTAACGGTAGCTAGCTAAGTCTGACAATTCTTCAGGACTGTCTTGGACACTGTTTCACTTGTTAGCTAGAGTTAGTTAAGTTAGCTGGCTAGCTAAGTTACCATAGCTAGATTTTACTTATTCTCCATCTGGGTTAATTTGACCAAGCTATTTGGCAGGCTTATCTCATGCTTGCATGGTGATTGATTGAGTTAGCTAGTGTTACTGTATTGGTTTTTAATGGTTTCTGACAGTGGCAGCTTTAATCAGACTTATGAAGTTGAGGAGGATCGATGCAATTCCTGTTAGCCTAGTGGTTAGAGCGTTGGACTAGTAACCGAAAGGTTGCAAATTCGAATCCCCGAGCTGACAAGGTACAAATCTGTCGTTCTGCCCCTGAACAAGGCAGTCACTGTTCCTTGGCCGTCATTGAAAATATGAATTTGTTCTTAACTGACTAGCCTAGTTAAATACAGGTAAAAAAGAGTTTATCTTAAATTTGTTGTAGCCAATTTAGTTTAGCTAGCTATGTTTCTAACATTTATTTATATATATACTTAAATGCAGAGGTTAAGGCCAATGAATGGACAGCTTTGTAAAGATACACTGGATAAGTGGAACCTGACCTCTTTGATTCCAAACTTGGAGGATAAGGAAAACTGAGAAATTCATTTTTGAGAGTATGGACAGAGCTGATTTTCAAACACTGATTTTCATTGACCCTGTGAAAAACATCATCTACTTCCACATTGTCATCGATAGCCAATAGTGCAACCTTAATGGAAACTTGAAAGACTTAACTTCACCAGAGCCTCTTAGAACCTTGTGACTAGGTACATTACATGCACAACTACCATAGATAGTCTGGCCTTCATTTGACCATACTTGCTTTAATGGTCATTTGTACAGATATTCTGTCACAGTGACCAACCTGACACACAACACACACATCACAGGCTGTGAGCAGCTCATGGGCACTTAGGGGTAAAGTGCCTTGCTCAAGGGAACAACAGCAGTAGGTAGTATACAGCGATATTGTACTGGTAACCCTCTGGCTGACAGATCGCTCCCCGCAGGTTTCCCTGCAGGCAGCTCGGGGGGGGTTGAATACTGGCCTGCCTTTCTAAGCTCGAAACTACTGCTGCTCCTATACATTTTGCTCTTTCCTCACTCCCTTGCCTTCCTCACTCCCTTGCCTTTGTTCAACCATTTGACCTGGCTTCCCTCAAAGTACTTAATTTAGAAATGTTGGTGAAACTATTCCTTAAGATCTCCACCCTAGCGGTTAAGCCTAGTGGTTAAGCGTGTTGGGCCAATAACTGATAGGTCGCTGGTTCAGATCCCAGAGCCAGCAAGGTGGAAAAATCTGCCATTCTACCCTTGAGCAAGGCAGTTAACCCCCAACAACAACTGCTCCCCGGGCGCTGAAAGATTTGTCTATTTTGAAAACTGATTGTTAAAAGGAATTTATAATTCATTGAATTCTTTCTGCTCACAACAGAGTCAAATGTGAGAGGGCAGCCCAGATGACCAAGTGACTGAACAAAATCTGGCCTGCAAACCAGGAACATGAAGGAGACCGCGATCCAGAGGGCTCAGTGGACCAGACAGAATGGGGCCAAGACAGTCAGAGCCATTCCAGACTTTGAAATCAGGAGGACTTCAAGAATTAGTAGTTAGTCAGACTAGTGATTGACTAGTGATTGACTGCAATGGAAAAGTAATTGTTTGTCAACAAAAATCAAATCAAATCATCAAATCAAATTGTATTTGTCACATACACATGGTTAGCAGATGTTAATGCGAGTGTAGCGAAATGCTAGTGCTTCTAGTTCCGACAATGCAGTAATAACCAACAAGTAATCTAACCTAACAATTCCACAACTACTACCTTATACACACAAGTGTAAAGGGATAAAGAATATGTACATAAAGATATATGAATGAGTGATGGTACAGAACGGCATAGGCAAGATGCAGTAGATGGTATAGTGTACAGTCTATACATATGAGATGAGTAATGTAGGGTATGTAAACATAAAGTGGCATAGTTTAAAGTGGCTAATGATACATGTATTACATAAAGATGGCAAGATGCAGTAGATTATATAGAGTACAGTATATACATATACATATGAGATGAGTAATGTAGGGTATGTAAACATTATATTAAGTGGCATTGTTTAAAGTGGCTAGTGATACATTTTTACATAATTTCCATCAATTCCCATTATTAAAGTGGCTGGAGTTGAGTCAGTATGTTGGCAGCGGCCACTAAATGTTAGTGGTGGCTGTTTAACAGTCTGATGGCCTTGAGATAGAAGCTGTTTTTCAGTCTCTCGGTCCCTGCTTTGATGCACCTGTACTGACCTCGCCTTCTGGATGATAGCGGGGTGAACAGGCAGTGGCTCGGGTGGTTGTTGTCCTTGATGATCTTTATGGCCTTCCTGTGACATCGGGTGGTGTAGGTGTCCTGGAGGGCAGGTAGTTTGCCCCCGGTGATGCGTTGTGCAGACCTCACTACCCTCTGGAGAGCCAGAGGTGCGTTGTGGGCGGAGCAGTTGCCGTACCAGGCGGTGATGCAGCCCGACAGGATGCTCTCGATTGTGCATCTGTAGAAGTTTGTGAGTGCTTTTGGTGACAAGCCGAATTTCTTCAGCCTCCTGAGGTTGAAGAGGCGCTGCTGCGCCTTCTTCACAACGCTGTCTGTGTGGGTGGACCAATTCAGTTTGTCTGTGATGTGTACACCGAGGAACTTAAAACTTTCCACCTTCTCCACTACTGTCCCGTCGATGTGGATAGGGGGGTGCTCCCTCTGCTGTTTCCTGAAGTCCACAATC
The DNA here is from genome assembly GCF_016432855.1 of Salvelinus namaycush. Lineage (NCBI taxonomy): Eukaryota > Metazoa > Chordata > Actinopteri > Salmoniformes > Salmonidae > Salvelinus > Salvelinus namaycush. Next base: position 10,127,300 of record NC_052332.1, on the reverse strand, counting down.
ATCTCCTTTGTTTTATATAACACAATTGTAAGTGATATGGTGCAGAGTCTCACAAGCATTAGAAACAGCAGTGGGTGTGAATACGGTGGGAACATGTGGATCTGAGCAAGTGTCTGATAGACATGTGTTAATAACCACTGAAGACCGACAGTGTCACAGGCACTCGGGCTTTGTTTCTCTACAATTGCAATCTGAGTGTGCACATCAGGTTCAGCTGATGTGTCTGATGTTTGGACTGTTCATGAAATAATATAAATCAATTATAATTATCAATCCTATTTTATGAAATCTTGCGAAATAATACATATTTAGATAATATGGCTTTGTTTCAATGTGCTATTTAACATTTTTATGTATTCTTGTACATTCTCTGACGTGATGTACAGTATGTTCTAAAATGCATGCAATAGAAATTCATTATTTGAAATGCATCATTGTATCTTGATTGTGTATGTAGGAAAGAGATGGTAGAGAAGGCAAAAATATGCTAGCAAAATTGAAATTAGGATGACTGAAAATAACCCAAGGATTACATAAATTACCCAGCTGCTGGGTCAAGCCCCCAACCCAATGTGCTGGATTTATGTCACAACCCAACACACTGGGTTGTTTTAATCCAGCAATATACAGTGCATTCGGAAAGTATTCGAACCCCTTCACTTTTTACACATTTTGTTATGTTACAGCCTTATTGGTAAATGGATAAAACATTTTTTTCCCCCTTATCAATCTACACACAATACCCCATAATGACGAAGTGAAAACATGTTTTTGGATATTTTTGCAAATGTATTACAAATAAAAAAACAGAAATACCTTATTTACATAAGTATTCAGACCCTTTTTATATGAGAATCGAAATTGACCTCTGGTGCATCCTGATTCCATTGATCATCCTTGCGATGTTTTTACAACTTGATTGGAGTCTATTGGACATGATTTGGAAAGGCACACACCTGTCTATGTAAGGTCCCACAGATCAAATCAAATTTGATTAGTCACATGCGCCGAATACAACAGTGTTCGGCGCAGTTTAACCAACAATGCAGTTTAAAAAATACGAATAAGAATAAGAAATAAAAGTAACAAGTAGTTAAAGAGCAGCAGTAAAATAACAATAGCGAGACTATATACAGGGGACCGGTACAGAGTCAATGTGCGGGGGCACCAATTAGTCAAGGTAATTGAGGTAATTTGTACATGTGGAGTTATTAAAGTGACTGTGCATAGATAATAACTGGATAATAGATAATAACAGAGTAGCAGCGGTGTAAAAGAAGGGGGGGGGGGGGGGGGGTGCAATGCAAATAGTCTGGGTAGCCATTTGATTAGATGTTCAGGAGTCTTATGGCTTGGGGGTAGAAGCTGTTTATAAGCCTTTTGGACCTAGACATGGTGCTCCGGTACCGCTTTCCGTGTGGTAGCAGAGTGAACAGTCTATGACTAGGGTGGCTTTGACAATTTTTAGGCCCTTCCTCTGACACCGCCTGGTATAGAGGTCTTGGATGGCAAGACCTTGGCCCCAGTGATGTACTGGGCAGTGCGTAGCCCTCTGTAGTGCCTTGCGGTCGGAGGCCGAGCAGTTGCCATACCAGGCAGTGATGCAACCAGTCAGGATGCTCTCGATGGTGCAGCTGTAGAACCTTTTGAGGATCTGAGGACCCATGCCAATTCTTTTCAGTCTCCTGAGGGGGAATAGGTTTTGTCGTGCCCTCTTCACGACTGTCTTGGTGTGCTTGGACCATGTTAGTTTGTTGGTGATGTGGACACCAAGGAACTTGAAGCTCTCAACCTGCTCCACTATAGCCCCATCGATGAGAATGGGGGTGTACTCGGTCCTCCTTTTCCTGTAGTCCACAATCATCTCCTTTGTCTTGATCACGTTGAGGGAGAGGTTGTTGTCCTGGCACCACACGGCCAGGTCTTTGACCTCCTCCCTATAGGCTGTCTCGTCGTTGTCGGTGATCAGGCCTACCACTGTTGTGTCATCTGCAAACTTAATGATGGTGTTGGAGTCATGCCTGGCTGTGCAGTCATGAGTGAACAGGGAGTACAGGAGGTGACTGAGCACGCACCCCTGAGGGGCCCCTGTGTTGGGGTTCAGCGTTGCGGATGTGTTTTTACCTACCCTTACCACCTGGGAGTGGCCCGTCAGGAAGTCCAGGATCCAGTTGTAGAGGGAGGTGTTTAGTCCCAGGGTCCTTAGCTTATTGATGAGCTTTGAGGGCACTATGATGTTGAACGCTGAGCTGTAGTCAATGAATAGCATTCTCACATAGGTGTTCTTTTTATCCAGGTGGGAAAGGGCAGTGTTGAGAGCAATAGAGATTGCATCATCTGTGGATCTGTTAGGGCGGTATGCAAATTGGAGTGGGTCTAGGGTTTCTGGGATAATGGTGTTGATGTGAGCCATGACCAGCCTTTCAAAGCACTTCATGGCTACAGACGTGAGTGCTACGGGTCGGTAGTCATTTAGGCAGGTTACCTTAGTGTTCTTGGGCATATGGACTATGGTCGTCTGCTTGAAACATGTTGGTATTACAGACTCTGACAGGGAGCGGTTGAAAATGTCAGTGAAGACACTTGCCAGTTGGTCAGCGCATGCTCGAAGTACACGTGCTGGTAATCCGTCTGGCCCTGCGGCCTTGTGAATGTTGACCTGTTTAAAGGTCTTACTCAAATCGGCTGCGGAGAGCGTGATTAGGGTTGCACATTTTGGGGAAGATTCAGAGGTGGAAACTTTTCGTGGGAATTAACGGGAATATATGGGAATTAATATTAATACCACTTAAATGTAGATGTTTTTTGAATTGGATATTTTTACCATATAATATGGAGACAGAAACATAAACATTTTACCTTATCATAAGTAGACATAACTGCAAATGATCAAATCCTTCCAATAGAAATTAAAAAACAATTTAGTTACGAATGGAACTTTAATTGAGTTGATTCTTCACATGGGATGATTTCACAGAACAACAAAAGAAAAGGAATATTGAATGATCCATCGCATCTCCCAAAAACGTTTTCAATATACATCTGTAAAATGATAGTCTAGAAACTAGAGCTTTGGTTGTCTTCCTCTCAGGCTTCCATGTCCTCTCCCTGGACCTCCTCAATGTCCACCTCTTGAACATCAGACTCTGAGGCCTCATCTTCACTGTCACTTTCCAACCTTGTTGTAGATGGCTCGTTATCAGGCTCAAAAAGCCTCAAATTTGCCTGGATGGCCACCAATTTTTCAACCCTTGTATTGGTCAGCCTGTTGCGTGCTTTGGGGTGTGTGTTCCCAAACAAGGACCAGTTGCGCTCTGAGGCGGCTGATGTTGGTGGGATTTGGAGGATGATGGAGGCAACAGGGAAAAGAGACTCAGATTCGTAAAGTCCCTTCCACCAGGTGGCTGATGAGATATGTTGGCACGACTGCAATATTGCATCTCCATCCCAAAGCCCTTGCTTGGTAGTGTACTTCGCCAGACTGCCAAGAATCTTGCTCTCATCCAGGCCAAGGTGGCGAGACACGATAGTGATGACACCATAGGCCTTATTGATCCTTGCACCAGACAGGATGCTCTTGCCAGCATACTTGGGGCTCAACATGTACGCTGCGGCGTGTATGGGCTTCAGGCAGACGTCTTCACGCTTTTTGATGTATTTCAACCAATCATCCTTCATGTTCACAGCATTGTCTGTCACCAGTGTAAATACCTTCTGTGGTCCAAGGTCATTGATGACTGCCTTCAGCTCATCTGCAATGTAGAGACTGGTGTGTCTGTTATTCCTTGTGTCTGTGCTCTTGTAGAATACTGGTTGATGGGTGGAGATGATATAGTTAATTATTCCCAAGAACATTCGACCACCCATCAGAGATGATTGCAATACAGTCTGCTTTCTCTATGATTTGCATCTTTGTTGCATTCTTCACATATGATTTGGCACAGTATTTGCAAATGTACACAGCTTTTCCATCTACATTAGCTGCAGTGAAATGTCTCCACACGTCAGATAGTGCCCGTAGCATTTTCCTGTAAAGATTAGATTTTTTTATATTTTTAAACAAAATAGAACTCCATGTTCAGATAAATAGCAGTAAAATTAAACAACTGCTTTGTAAGATAAATGTTTTTAAATGAAACATGTATGGAAACAGGTGAATTAGCATTCCTCAGTTAGCAGGCTCAACTAGCTTAAAACCCACATGGTAGCAAAAACTAACTAGCAGAAATTGTTAATTAACAGGTTAGAAATTATTTAAAACACACTTTGCTGTAGGCTACTATTTACTAGTTAACAAAAAATCATGTATGTCATAAAATATATTCTCCCCACCCAGTATTGTAATCAAAACTTACCAGAAAACATGTAGTCCTGTGGGCTCAATAGCATCTCATTAGTGTGCAAGATCTTGAGAGTCAGCTGTACATGTGATTTAAGAGTGCACTGCACATGTGATGGAAGAATACACTGTGCATGCAGAGGGTTGCAATTCCATTGAATCGGGGATAGTTTAACCAATATATGCCACAAGACCTAGAATTGCGTCATGTGTATCCCACAAAAAAGACTCACTATTATAAGCTATTTTTTTATGAATTTAAGCAACATTCCTGGGCTTATTTTCCAGAAATTTAGCGGAACGTTTCCAGCCCTTTGCAACCCTAAGCGTGATCACACAGTCATCCGGAACAGCTGGTGCTCGCATGCATGTTTCAGTGTTATTTGCCTCGAAGCGAGCATAATAGTAGTTTAGCTCGTCTGGTAGGCTCGTGTCACTGGGCAGCTCTCGGCTGTGCTTCCCTTTGTAGTCTGTAATGGTTTGCAGGCCCTGCCACATCTGACGAGCATCGGAGCCGGTGTAGTACAATTCAATCTTAGTCCTGTATTGACACTTTGCCTGTTTGATGGTTCGTCGGAGGGCATAGCGGGATTTCTTATAAGCTTCCGGGTTAGAGTCTCGCTCCTTGAAAGCGGCAGCTCCAGCCTTTAGCTCAGTGAGGATGTTGCCTGTAATCCATGGCTTCTGGTTGGGGTATGTACGTACGATCACTGTGGGGACGGCGTCCTCGATGCACTTATTGATGAAGCCAGTGACTGATGTGGTGTACTCCTCAATACCATCGGAAGAATCCCGGAACATATTCCAGTCTGTGCTAGCAAAACAGTCCTGTAGTTTAGCATCTGCTTCATCTGACCACTTTTTTTTATTGACCGAGTCACTGGTGCTTCCTGCTTTAATTTTTGCTTGTAAGCAGGAATCAGGAGGATATAATTATGGTCAGATTTGCGAAATGGAAGGTGAGGGAGAGCTTTGTAGGCATCTCGGTGTGGAGTAAAGATGGTCCAGAGTTTTTTGTTCATCTGGTTGCACATTTAACATGCTGATAGAAATTAGGTAAATCAGATTTAAGTTTCCCTGCATGTAAGTCCCCGGCCACTAGGAGCGCAGCCTCTGGATGAGCGTTTTACTGTTTGCTTATGGCGGAATACAGCTCATTGAGTGCGGTCTTAGTGCCAGCATCGGTCTGTGGTGGTATGTAGACAGCTACGAAAAATACAGATGAAAACTCTCTAGGTAGATAGTGTGGTCTACAGCTTATCATGAGGTACTCTACCTCAGGTGAGCAAAACCTTGAGACTTCCTTAGATGTCATACACCAGCTGTTGTTTACATATATGCATAATCCGCCACCCCTTGTCTTACCAGACCCCGCTGTTCTATCCTGCCGATACAGTGTATAACCAGCCAGCTGATAATGTCGTTGTTCAGCCACGACTCCGTGAAGCATAAGATATTAGTTTTTAAATGTCCCGTTGGTAGTTTAATCTTCCTCGTAGGTCGTCGATTTTATTTTCCAAAGATTGCACGTTAGCTAGAAGTAACAGAAGGCAAGTGGGGTTTATTCGATCGCCTATAAATTCTCAGAAGGCAGCCCGAACTCTGTCCTCTTTTTGTCCGTCGTCTCTTCACGCAAATGACGGTGATTTGGACCTGTTCCCGGAAAGCACTATGTCGTTCATGTTGGGCTCGTCAGACTCGTTAAAGGAAGATTAAAAAGCATCTGCCAGAGTAATCGCTGTTCTGATGTCCAGAAGGTATTTTCGGTCGTAAGAGACGGTAGCAGCAACATTATGTACAAAATTTGTAAAAAAGACAAAAAAAAGTTACAAACAACCCAAAAAAGCTAACAGAAAAACACAAGCGGTTAGGCGCATGTAAAACCTCAGTCATCTTCTCCGGCGCCATCAGAGCAAAAACTAAGCCATGAGGTCAAAGGAATTGTACGTAGAGCTCACAGGGTTGTGTGGATGCACAGATCTGGGGAAGGGTACCAAAAAATGTCTGCAGCATAGAAGGTCCCAAAGAACATTCTTAAACATAAGTTTGGAACCACCAAGACTCTTCCTAGAACTGGCCGCCCGGCCAAACTGAGCAATTGGGGGAGAAGGGTCTTGGTCAGGGAGGTGACCAAGAAACCAATGGTCCAGAAGGACAACCATCTCTGCAGCACTCCACCCATCAGGCCTTTATGGTAGAGTGGCCAGATTGAAGCCACTCCTCAGTAAAATACACATGATAGCCCGCTGCGGTGAAGCATGGTGGTGGCAGCATCATGCTGTGGGGATGTTTTTCAGCGGCAGGGACTGGAAGACCAGTCAGGATCGAGGGAAAGATTAACAGAGTGAAGTACAGAGAGATCCTTGATGTAAACCTGCTCCAGAGTGCTCAGGACCTCAGACTTGGGCGAAGGTTCACTTTCCAACAAGGCAACAACCCTAAGCACACAGCCAAGGCAACGCAGGAGTGGCTTTGGGACAAGTCTCTGAATGTCCTTGAGTGGCCCAGCCAGAGCCCAGACTTGAACCTAATCGAACATCTCTGGAGAGACCTGAAAATAGCTCTGCAGCGATGCTCCCCATCCAACCTGACAGAGCTTGAGAGGATCTGCAGAGAAGAATGAGAGAAACTCCACAAATACAGCTTGTTGTCACGACTTCCGCCGAAGTCGGTTCCTCTCCTTGTTCGGGCAGCGGTCGACGTCACTGGTCTTCTAGCCATCGCCGATCCACCTTTCATTTTCCATTTTTTTTGTCTTGTCTTCCTGCACACCTGGTTTACATCTCCTACTAATTAACATGTGCATTTAGTCCTCTGTTCCCTTCATGTCTGTGTGGGGTATTGTTTTTTGTCAAGGTTGGCACGCTTCCGGCTGGTTTGCGCCGGGCTTTTTTTATACCCGTGCTTTGTGGCAGCCGGTACTTTGGTTTTGTACTTTGTGCTGCCTCACTTGTTCTTTGGGCATTTGTTTTGTTGACGCGGTTGCGTTCTGTATTATGATTGCCTAAGTAAAGTGCTTTGTCCATTCATCTCTGCTCTCCTGCGCCTGACTTCCATGCACCAGCTACACCCACCTTTGACACTTGTAGCGTCATACCCAAGAAGTCTAGGCTGTAATCGCTGCCAAAAGTGCTTCAACATAGTACTGAGTAAAGGGTCTGAATACTTATGTAAATGGGATATTACAGTTTATTTGATACATTTGCAAAGATTTCCCAAAAACTATTTTTGCTTTTTCATTATGGGGTATTGTGTGTAGATTGATGATGGGGAAAAAACGATTTAATCAATTTTAGAATAAGGCTGTAACATAATAAAATGTGGAAAAAGTGAAGGGGTCTGAGTACTTTACGAATGTCCTGTAGTCTAATTTACCCAGCAGTTGGGTCAAGCACTCAACCCAAGGCACTGGGTTAGAAGCACAACCCAAACCTGCTGGTTTGAATTAACCCAATGCTGTGTTTTGTTCAATATTGACCAAGCGCTGGTTTGTCAAAACGACCAAAATGTGGCTATTTTTAACCAATTAACCAATTTTTTTTAGAGTAAAAATAATTAATTTTGAAAAAATAATATGATTCGTCATATTAGGCATAGCTCAATTTCTACCTTTTTTAAATGCCACATGAGTTCAATAATTGTTTTCAGTGTGCTAATTTGGTTTTGTCTGTTTCAGTGCATGCACTCAACAAGCTTTGGACGAAGGACTTCCACAGGGCCATCATCTCCAAAGTTCACTCAAAAGGGCAATAGTTCTGAACTGTGTTTTGATTTCGTTTTTGTTGTTTTAATTAATAAAACATTTTTTAGTATTTTTTTAAACTTCCATTGGTTGAAATCTATTGCTCAGTTATCACTTGGCTCATGTAAATAATTATGTAGTTGTCCCTTTAAACATCCTAAGGTCATCATCCCCATAGTGTTCCCATTTCTCTCATATAAATGTAGATGCATAAAAATATTAAATAAACAATTTATTTGGGAAATATGCAGTCTTCTCTTTTCTTCATTAGCATACTGATTTATTTGAAGTTGTATTGGACTTATTTTTAACTGTTAAAGATGTTGAATACATGTTTAGTATATTTACTACATTTAGCATGTTTCGTTTTTTTCTCTGTGAAGTAAGTTCATTTAAAGTTGTGATTTTGTTTATGTGAATACATTTCAATGTTTAACACACAGTAACCAAAAACCTGATCTAATTTGCATATTCATACTGAGTTTGCAGCAAACAGAATGTTCGCCACAAGTCTGCCAGAAGTTCACAAGTTGCCACAATTTTACATCAGCAATTTGCCACAAAACTTGATGCAAATTTGCCAAAGGTATGCCACAACTGTTTACCAGAAGCCTGTTTTTTTTCGGTAAGGGTATTCGGTCACTGTTGCACTATGATATAAAATCTTGTGTCATGCAGTAGAACGCTTAAAAACATTTAAAATGTTTTATTTTTTTATTTGATATCATATTTGATGTGAAATATGACATTAAAAAGCTGTAGGTCAAGGATGTCGTTTTCAATAGGTGACCAAGCAATTGCCTGTTGAATGAGTTCAAACTGTTTTTTTTTCTGATTTGGACTAACGATTCTGTCATTCGGCATAACTGTTATACCACAATGTAATGTGTTACTCCGAATGAAACATGTATATCTTTATTGTTTGTCACTATTCATAAGCTTTTAGGACCTGGACTTGATATTGTTATGTTTTATTAATGACAATGTAAGGCATGTGTTGTCTTTATTTATGTTGTTAATTAACAAAAGAGATAGCAATATGGTCATTATTATTTTGTTTTTGTGAGGTTATCAATTCAAATCATAAGGATTTAATCAAGGATTTATAAGTACAGTTTTGATGTTTTAAGGGAAATTCTGTCCTAGATGCCTCTATCCAACACGGTTCAGGGCAGGGCACAGTTCAGGGCACAGAAGAATACAGAACCTCTAGGGAAGAGTGGCTTGCAAGCAGGAGAGCAAGGTATTAAAGGATAGAATGTTATTACGTTTTTGTGCATCTCTGAGCAATGTTCTATTGATTCACGGGGTCATTTCATGTTTTTATGTGTATGACCTATTCGCCTTTCAAGCAGGCAGAAATACAGCCAGTATGATGAGTTTGCATCATATGATGCAAGTGTCACTTCCTCAAAATAATCAGAATGAATCTGAGAACTCAATAAATCTGCCATCAATGTTGATGCTTTTACAGAGGAGATTTTAGTCCTGCAATTTTACATCTAGCTAATGCGTTTGGTTGAGTTTTTTCCCCCAAGTAAATAAAAAATGTGTGACGTCTTATGTAAACAAAGGCCGATCTGCTGCAGTGCCGGGTAGGTTTGTCTCACTGTTTGTGTGTTCTGCAGTAGGATTGGATAGATCACCGCTTGCTAGTGGGCAAGTGAGCATTGTCACAATCAAAACCAAATGTATTTGTTTTTAACTAGGCGAGCCAGTTAAAAACAAATTATTATTTACAATGATGGCTTACCCCGGCCAGTCAACACTGGGCCAATTGTACGCCACCCTACGGCACTCCCAAACACAGCTGGTTGTGACACAGTCTGGAATTGAACCAGTGACACCTCTAGCAGTGAGATGCAGTGCCTTAGATCGCTGCGCCACTCGGGAGCCCCAATCCTCTAGTAACGAACTCACTTGACGAACTCACTTACAAAACTCTGTTTTGGACGAGACTGACATAATGACCAAAATTATCCTATTTACTCTTTGTTGTCAATTTTGACACAAGAATATTTGTTTCTGACTAATATTGATGCCACATGGGCCGTTTTCTATCAGACAAGTTGTTTATTGCCTTCAGTTGCGTTTAAAGTACATCTTTGTTGCTGAGATAATCTTTTATGATCATCCAATGTGGAATCTCACAGTATGTTATTCGGTGTAACGATGTCACAGTCATGTGGAGTTGAGGATACAACAATAATCTTAACTTCTTTACAGCATTTTTAAAAACATTTTCCAGCTTTTTCACTTTTCATCATGACGCTTTGGGTGATAACAAATGAGCCCATGTCAGTAGCAAATACAAAAGTTGTGATATTAATTGTGATGCAATAATGATTCATAATTAAAATGCATGAATGACATTCTTGGTGAATTAAACTTGTTTTAATATACACAACACTCTAATGAATGTAGAAAGACCTTACATTTTTATTTTTAACTAATTTAATTCATTTTCCAGATACATCTCCTTCAAATGTTGATATTTATTTGTGTTGTCAACCAAACGCAATTAATCCTTCGCTAAACCCCGACCCCGAATTTTGGGCAACCAATCGCAGCACTCCAATGGATAGCAACTGTCGTGTCTTTAACCTCAACCAGCTCACATTTAAATCGCATAAAAGCCTGTGAGGGCTATGGCAAAAACAAGTTTTCATAAACCTTTTTTTTAATTTTTTTAATAATTTAAAAGTTCGACAGGAGTACTTGCTACTGTGATTCCTGAAATGCAGAGATTGTTGGAGTATTTTTCGAATCTGATATTATACTTTGTTACATTGTTAGCTAGCTCAGCTGGTTAGCTTGGTCTCAGTCTTGACAACAAAACGTTGCTAATGCTAGCTAGCTAGCCACTTAATATTACTTATTTTCTCAAAATATATGTTCGCCAACTAAGTTACAATAGTAATATTATGAATACAGCTCCCATCTGCTGTCGACATCAGGATACGATTTGAGAACACTAGTTAGCTGCAAAAAGTGGTTATAGCTTTGACTGCATGCAGACAGTGAATTCAGAGCCATTCAGAGGCTAGCTACACTACAAACATAATTTTGTCAGGTTCCCGTGAATCAATTGTGTTGACAGTCCACCACCACATTCCCAAGAGTGTCCTGATTAGCAAGGGGTAGTCTGTGTATAATTTAATTGTGTATTTAGAAACAGTTTGAATGGGGAATTGGGCTTCCCAGGTAAAATGCTGTCTTGAGGTCAATTCAATATTGCTTTTGTAATACACTAAATAGACAAAAGTTAAGGCTATCTTACAAACGAATGTAACATTCAACCTTAAAATGTGTAAAACATCCATGGCCACATTTTGAGGTTACTGAAATTATAAATGTATTCTTATGTAATCATATAACGTGTGCATGTTCAAGGTAGCATGTGTAGGTTGTCACAGGTCTGTGGAGATCTTCACTAATGCTGTAATAATCTGTGCATCATCTCAAACGGTATTGATCACTTGCACTTGTCTATTTAATGTAATCTAAAAGGCAATACAGGTCATTTGGTTCTGCTATTAGATGAAGCACAGTGATGACACATTCTGGTGTATAAATTAACTAAATATCTGTAATTGTACTCCCATTTGAACTTTTCGGTGCTTTTAAATGGTTGAAAGCACAGTGATAGACATTTGGGTGACAACTAAACCAAAATTAGACATTGTTTTTCCATTGGAATTTGGTTGTGCTTTTAGATGGTTGAAAGCATAGTGATAACACAATTGGAAATTCAACAAACTTTTGGCTTTCTCAGTGAGTGAATATAGGTTGCAATGTCATTGATCAACATCTCAACCAAATACTCCTTATGGAATGCCCAACATTGAAAATGACAATGGAGTAGGCAACAACACAAACAGTGTCACGTATACTCCCTCTCCGGCCTCTAGGTCATCAGGCTGCTGATTATCCCGCACACCTGTCACCATCGTCTTGCGCACCTGCGCCTCATGACACTCACCTGGACACCATCACCTCCTTGATTATCTTCCCTATATCTGTCACTTCCCTTGGGTCTTTCCTCCGGTGTTATTGACTGTGTTTCATGTCGGTGTGTTTTGTGTTTTTTTAAATGTTATTATTATTAAAACACTCACTCCCTGTACTGGCTTCCCGACTCTCAGCGCACTCGTTGCGAACAGATCTGGGACCAGGCTACCTTCCAGGTCTCCTGCTGTGTTCATACCATAATGACTTCTGTTCCACATTACCCTTTGACATTTGGTCCAAAAACTGTTTTTGATAAAAGGCCTGCTGGCTATATGAACCTTCCAACCGAATATGACGACCCCATGGTCCCTTAGTGCCATCTGCTTGTGAAAAGAAGAACATCCTCCCAACAACATTTCATCATAGTTATATGAACTAGTCCAATGATATAAACCAGGGGTCTCTAACAGGTCGATCGCGACAACCCTCCTATGAGTAGCTCGCCAAACAATTCTGATGTTTTCATATGTTCCACCCCAAACTGTCATAAACAAATCTCACATTTATCAGACACCGCAAGCTCCCAGCTACTATCTAATCAACACAACATTGACATTATCCCACCGCTGGTTAGTCACTGTTGGCTTAAAAAGCCAATCCTAACACAAAATATCTGCCATTTAATTTCCAGCAATATTGTCCCTGTCTGTCTGTGTGGTACGTGCATTTGTTAATTACTTTGTGATGTCATAACCATCTTGTGGGTTGACAGAAATACATTCCCCAAAACCTTCTCAGTTAAATGTTAACTGCAAAGTAGGCTTATGTGGCAGAAGTATATAAGTATTTGTTTGTTATTATTTGTTTGTTATTTGCAAACTTTGCCATGAAATGAGCAGGAGCAGTACAGAAGCATTGCGACACCGGCACATTAGAAGGCACATTCCTCACTAGCTAGATGCCAAATTAAAAGTGACAGATGTACAATTACACTCCAAAATCGACATTTCTTAGTTTTCTTCCAGACCCCCCAAAAAATAATTCTGATGTGATTTAAGCATTGACATTAACTCAGAATATCCTATTTCGTTGTTTCTCTATGAACAATTGTGAAAAGTAAAACTGAGAACATAATTTGGGGAAATATAAAACATATTTTTTTGGGGGGGGTCAAAGATTTTATAGGGCCCCCCTTGGAGTTGTTTGTTAACCATTATTTTACCAGGTATATTTACAGAAAACATAGTGCACTACTTTCTATTGTACACTAAGGATCTGGGTTTCATTATTTTCTTTAAGTCGCTCTCATGCTACGAAAGGTTGGCGACCCCTGATATAAACTACTATACTGTAAACCGGAGTTTGTCATGATGAAGGCATCTAATAGGGTGAAGAGTTTTTCCTGGTCTTAGTTGACCCGAACAGGGGAACAATTTGTAACGTTTAGTATTTTGGACACATTCCCCATAAGAAATCATTTCCAAGACAAAGTATTTTCTCAATGTGGAAGTTCATCACAGTTAGACAGCTTCCTCTTACTGTGCTATATTAAGCAGAGGAGGCTCATCTATCCATTACTAGTCTCTGACATCTCTCTGACAGCATTATGAAGGAACAACACTGGTAAGGAAAATTACACTTAGATAAAAGAATCAGACATGAAAATAGATATTTCTGAATGTGTGTATGTTTTATGCTTTACACTTACATCTGTATGCCTTAAAAAACGTTTAATTCATGAGTTGAATGGCATTTCGATTACAATTTATGCTCTCTGACTTGACCAATGACCACGGTATATTGAGAACTGGGGCCATATCCACAAAGCATCTCAGACTAGAAAAGTACGGAGAATATAGACATTTTACACTCCTGCTGGTATGCATAAAAATAAAAGCTCTGCATGAAGCCTGTTTCGTGATAATTTGATCCGTATCAGTGATTTGATCCGTATCCGTGATTTCCAATGCTTTCTCAAAGGGAGTCCTACGGTCAGCAGAAATGATACATCTATAACCATAGAATTTCCATCAGTTTTCACAGACAACAAGTTAATGGGCCTCATTTATAAACCGTGCGTACATGCAAAATAGACCCCAAAACAGTTTTCACACAAAAGTGGGCATTTAGCAAAACTGTTTTCACCTTCCAGAAGAATTAAACCATGTGTAGACACAGTTTCTAGTGGTTGAACTCAGTATTGCATCGCTAGCAGGCAAGTAGATTAGTATTTTGTGCAAATTTGTGATGGACACGCTTATTCAATAACAAGATGCAATCGTTTGCCCGTTAGTGAGAAGAGAGAACATTTATTTCGTTTATCTTAGCTTTTAAAAATAATTATAAATAGGCATCTATTTGCTAGGCTATTATTTATTTCATTTCCATGATCATTGCATAATAAATTCCTCACCTTTTCTGTGATGGTTTCATACTCATGAGGTCCCATCACTCGTTTAATTTGACCCACTTCACTGTAGTAAATGTTAAGCTATTTCAAGTATTTTGCTCTATACCATCCGATCTGGAGCGCAGTTTATTAACAGTGGAACAGACGGTTGGAGGTTACTTCTATAGCTTACGTCTGAATACTGTAATTTCACATTTCTCAAGTAGACAATATTGCATTTATACACATAATACATATTTTCATAACCATTGCAGAATATATTCTTCACTTTTTCTGGCCATGGATGATGGATTCATATTCCCGAAGTAGCCAAAGCCTATAACAAATGACCATGCACATTTGTCATTTAATTGGACCTATTGGTATTATTTCAAGTATTTTGCTCTCTGCATCAGAAAGGACGAGTGGTTCATAACATACAGTAGATTTTAACAGGTGAATAGACAGTTTATCTTTTGCATTTAAGTGTGTATGGCTACCACTGTAAGTAGACAAAGACAATGTTTCAGAATTCGGGCAATGCAGCATAGGTTCAACAAAAAGTAAATGCAAAACATTAGGTCCTATTCAATTCAAACGGTCTGTTTACAGGTCCACAGCGATGTGCAATTGTTGTCTGCCAGATAGCCTTACAGCAAATGCCACTGCAAAAGTGTAACATTCTGCCATCACCTACAAAGACATTTGATCAAGTTCGCTAATGTTATCATTTAGAAAACGGACTCGCCCTAATTCAAATACTTCCAAAGTATACAGCGAATAAGACCGTTATTATAACCATAAAAGGTGAATGATGGTTGTTTTTCAGGCGGAGTTTTAATTATCGTTCACACACGCACAGTTTCAGGATAGGTCTAATTTATAACGGGAAACAAGCGTATGTATGGCGTGCGCCAAGTTTATACATCTCAATATTTTTGTACATGTGCAATCTTTTCAGAAATGGCGAACGCAGATATTAAATGTGCAATTTACGCAACCGTTGTAAATGAGGCCCCAGATGAGTTGAATTTTGACGGGCGGACCGATAAAATAACCAGTTAAGAGTTACCAGCAGGTGTCTTGATTATAAAAAGGCAGCAAGTCAGTGGTTCCTGTGACATAGACAGGCAATTTCTTTGGAGTTGAAAGAATGTTTTGATATTGCTATATGATAAACCCATAAATAATCTAGACCTAACAGTAGCCTATCTCTTGCACATTTGACAATGATTTTACAAGAGGCCTAATTCACATGATATATACTCAATATATACTCAAAAAAAGAAACGTCCTCTCACTGTCAACCTCGTTTATTTCCAGCAAACTTAACATGTGTAAGTATTTGTATGAACATAACAAGATTCAACAACTGAGACATAAACTGAACAAGTTCCACAGACATGTGACTAACAGAAATGGAATAATGTGTCCCTGAACAAAGGGGGGGTCAAAATCAAAAGTAACAGTCCGTATCTGGTGTGGCCACCAGCTGCATTAAGTACTGCAGTGCATCTCCTCCTCATGGACTGCACCAGATTTGCCAGTTCTTGCTGTGAGATGTTACCCCACTCTTCCACCAAGGCACCTGCAAGTTCCCGGACATTTCTGGGGGGAATGGCCCGAGCCCTCACCCTCCGATCCAACAGGTCCCAGACGTGCTCAATGGGATTGAGATCCAGGCTCTTCGCTGGCCATAGCAGAACACTGACATTCCTGTCTTGCAGGAAATCACGCACAGAACGAGCCGTATGGCTGGTGGCATTATCATGCTACAGGGTCATGTCAGGATGAGCCTGCAGGAAGGGTACCACATGAGGGAGGAGGATGTCTTCCCTGTAACGCACAGCGTTGAGATTGCCTGCAATGACAAGAAGCTCAGTCCAATGATACTGTGACACACCGCCCCAGACCTTGACGAATCCTCCACCTCCAAATCGATCCCGCTCCAGAGTACAGGCCTCGGTGTAACGCTCATTCCTTCGACAATAAATGCGAATCCGACCGTCACCCCTGGTGAAACAAAACTGCGACTCATCAGTGAAGAGCACTTTTTTGCCAGTCCTGTCTGGTCCAGCGACGATGGGTTTGTGACCATAGGCGATGTTGCTGGTGATGTCTGGTGAGGACCTGCCTTACAACAGGCCCTACAAACCCTCAGTCCAGCCTCTCTCAGCCTATTGTGGACAGTCTGAGCACTGATGGAGGGATTGTGCGTTCCTGGTGTAACTCGGGCAGTTGTTGTTGCCATCCTGTACCTGTCCCGCAGGTGTGATGTTCGGATGTACCGATCCTGTGCAGGTGTTGTTACACGTGGTCTGCCACTGCGAGGACGATCAGCTGTCTGTCCTGTCTCCCTGTAGCGCTGTCTTAGGCGTCTCACAGTACAGACATTGCAATTTATTGCCCTGGCCACATCTGCAGTCCTCATGCCTCCTTGCAGCATGCCTAAGGCACGTTCACGCAGATGAGCAGGGACCCTGGGCATCTTTCTTTTGCTGTTTTTCAGAGTCTGTAGAAAGGCCTCTTTAGTGTCCTAAGTTTTCATAACTGTGACCTTAATTGCCTACCGTCTGTAAGCTGTTTGCGTCTTAACGACCGTTCCACAGGTGCATGTTCATTAATTGTTTATGGTTCATTGTACAAGCATGGGAAACAGTGTTCAAACCCTTTACAATGAAGATCTGTGAAGTTATTTGGATTTTTCAAATTATCTTTGAAAGACAGGGTCCTGAAAAAGGGACTTTTCTTTTTTTGCTGAATTTACCTAAATACTTATAACCACTAGGATAATAAATAATCACTAATGCTTCTTTTGATTTCATCATTAACCTACATCATGTTATTTCAAGTTATCCCTTTGGAGCACAATATCATGTCGTTAAAAAATATGCATAAATTGGGCATGCCTACAAGTAAAGGTATAAGTTGGGCAATTGAAAGCATCTGGGGCCTAAGTGTTCGATGATTAATAGACCTTTCAATCGTTTTATGCAACATTATCGGCAAGTGACTTGATGCCTAGGCCTACTGTGCCAAAAGCGATTTAGACAGTTGTTGAATGGGATTGATGGAGTGTTGATAAGGGTAATCAAAAGCTTTTAACAACCAAACTGTATGATTCAGTACAATATGCCATCAGGTTGTGAAAAGAAGAATCCTGGCAACAACATTAGCATTTTTTTACATTCCCCATAAGATAAAAATGTTCAAGACAGATAGAAAGTGTTTTTTCTGAATGTGGAAGTTCATCACAGGCAGTTAGACAACTTCCTATTACCCAGCAGAGGCTCCTCCAACCACTACTTCTCTCTGACAACTCTCTGACAGCATTATGAAAGAACAACACTTGAAAATGACACTTAGATAAAATAATCAGACATTAAAATAGATACACTACAACACCAGAAGTATGCGGACCACTGCTCGTCGAACATCTCATTACAAAATCAGGGGCATTAATATGGAGTTGATCCCCCCCTTTGCTAGTATAATAGCCTCTACTCTTCAGGGAAGGCTTTCCACTAGATGTTGGAACATTTCTGCGAGGACTTGCTTCCATTCAGCCACAAAAGCATTAGTGAAGTTGGGCACTGATATTGGGCAACGTTCCAATTCATCCCAAAGGTGTTTGATGGAGTTGAGGTCAGGGCTCTGTGCAGGCCAGTCTAGTTCTTCCACACCGATCTCGACAAACCATTTCTGTATGGACCTCGCTTTGTGCACGGGGGCATTGTCACGCTGAAACAGGAAAGGCCCACAAAGTTGGAAGCACAGAATCGTCTAGAATGTCATTGTAGGCTGTAACGTTAAGATTTCCCTTCACTGGAACTTAAGGGGCCTAGCCAGAACCATGAAAAACAGCCCCAGACGGACTGCCAGATGGTGAAGCGTGATTCATCACTCCAGAGAATGCATTTCCACTGCTCCAGAGTTAACCTGCGGCGAGCTTTACACCACTCCAGCTAATGCTTGGCATTACACATGGTGATCATAGGCTTGTGTGCGGCTGCTCGGCCATGGAAACCCATTTCAGGAAGCTCCCGACAAACAGTTATTGTGCTGACGTTGCTTCCAGAGGCAGTTTGGGACTCGGTAGTGAGTGTTGCAACCGAGGACAGACGATTTTTAGTTTCAGCACTCGGCGGTTCCGTTCTGTGAGCTTGTGAGGCCTACCACTTCGCTATTGTTGCTCCTAGATGTTTCCACCTCACAATAACAGCACTTATAGTTGACCGGGGCAGCTCTAGCAGGGCAGAAATTAGACAAACTGACTTGTTGGAATGTTGGCATCCTATGACGGTGCCATGTTGAAAGTCACTGAGCTCTTCAGTAAGGCCATTTAACTGCCAATGTCTGTCTATTTAGATTGCATGGCTGTGTGCTCGATTTTATACAGTTGTCAGCAATGGGTGTGGCTGAAATAGTCAAATTCACAAATTTGAAGGGGTGTCCACATACTTATGTTTATACAGGTTATCGCTGAATGTGTGTATTCCTTATGCTTTACACTTAAAATCTGTATGCATTAAAATAGGCCTACCTGTGATTCATGAGTTCAATGGCATTTGGGATGACAATTTATGCTCTCCAACTTGAACAATGACCACAGTAGGCTATAGTTCGATGTCAGGTCGATCACGAGTTACCAGTCGCTCGCAGCCCACCTATGAGTAGCTCGTCAAACAATTCCGAAAGTACATGCGATTTTCACCGCAAACTGTCATAAACAAATCTTACAAGTAGCCTATCAGACACCGCAAGCTCCCAGCTACTATTTAATCAACACAACACTCACATTATCCCAACCCTGGTTAGCCACTAACACAAAATATCTGCCAATTAATTTCCAGCAATTTTGCCCCTGTCTGTCTGTGTGGTGCGCGTGTTAGTTCATCACTCCTTGTGTAATTGATGTGATAACCGTCTTGTGGGTTGACAGAAATACTTTCCGCAAAACATTCACAATGAAATGTTAAAGTAGGCTTACCTGGCGATCGTACATCACGATTAAGTATATAATTTGCAGTGGCGATTTTAGCCTGTAAATCTTGGTGGGGCAAAAAAAGTGGGATGCATGCCAGCAAAGCCACTACACAACAATATTAAACAATACATTAATTGCACTATAACGGTGACAAACATGCCCACAAACTGTTAGGACCTACATAAAGCTGTCCCAGCAGAGTCCCAACAGCAGTCCCAACCCCTTACCACTGCTACACCTGGCTATCAATTTAGATCATACATACCTTAAATGAAGGAGATCTTTACATTTTTCATTTAAGCGCCTGCACCTGCTGTCCTTTCAAATTCAAACGTTTCAGTTGGGCAGTTAGGTTACTGCAAGAACCCCCACCAACTGAAGAGGTTCCTCCACCTCCAGCGCCAAGAACCTGAAGGTTCTTCAAAGAACTTTGACGATCTTAGAAGAACCCTTGTTGAACCCCTAATTTTTTGAGTGTAGGGCTTATGTTCACTTTGATTCTGTTTGATGAATATTATAGACCTTTCAAATGTTGTATGCAACATTATTGGCAAGTGACTTGATGCCTACTCTGTCAAAGCCATTTAGAGTTGTTAAATGGGAGTGACAAGTGTGTTGATATAATGGTAATTGTCAAAATTCTGCTTGTAACAACAATCAGAATTGGTAGAAAAAGAAAAGAACGTTTGCATTCCGACATATTAGGCAATAATTAAGAGTAGGCAAAGTGATCGGGTCAGTTGAAAATGATATCAAACGTTTTACCATTGCAGCATTTGATGTACACTCACATTCACCATGGTCGACTGAGGTGACACAAGCTATAGAGTTTACAGCTTGCGCTGCCTCATTGCACTTGGTCATTGCAAGTGTAAGCCATTGGGTGTATTGAATAACACATTGATAAATGGCAAAAAATACAGTAAAAAAATGGAATCCTGTTAAAACCTGTTTTAAGATTTTAAAAAACTTCCAGCTCAGAGTAGATTTAAGCATGACGTTAAGATACTGCCCAGACAAACTCATGTTACTGAGCCAGGAGTAAAATCAACTCATAAAAGTGTCTGTCCTTTATCTAAGAGATAAAATCTCATATTTAACGCAATTATTTTTTGTTGCCACAAAACTACCTCTATACTTCCATTAATTTATATAGGTTACCTTTAGCGGAGTCCCGTAACACTTGTGGGGTACTGTAGTAGAGCATATTAGTTTGTAGCCCAAACGGTTCGGACGCTACAGACAAAAGTTGGCATGACTTCAACCGTTCAGATGCTGCAGAAGTTTAGCGAGAAGACCGATTTTCGGGATGTTTCCTGGTCTGACAAACAGCACTGTAGCTCTTTCCCCTGTAGATGTGGAAGGTCGACATAGGCGGATGTGGTGAATTGAGACACAGCCAATGCAAAAAAACAGATAGTTTAAACTGACAGATTTTGAAGGGGATATTTTAATTATGTTACTTAGATTGACTCACTGGTCAATGCTTTGTGGATTCCGGGCCCTGACTGCACCACGACTAACCCTTGACAGGTCAATGGCAGGTTCATGACCGGTCTGCTTAAACTTAAACCGGTCTGCTTAAACTTAATCTGAATTGTGTTTTATTTGCCTACAGTGTGATTTTGATGTGATGCATAGGAACAGTTCAGTCTTGGAAAATGTGAACTGGTGAATTTTCTGGCAACCAAAGTACTACAGTACACCTACTACATTTCATAACACTTTTGGTAACTTAAAAATGTTTAGAAAAGAGTTAGGGAAGTAGGATTGTAGGATTTGTTGTAGCTCAGGAATGCCCAGCATAGTATTGAATGTACCACACAGTAAATGGAGTCAAGACAGATTTTCGTTTTTTAAAATATAAATAATGGGACGCCGTCTGCGCTCTTTTTTGGTTCGGATTCTTCCACATTCTCAACAGTCTTTGAAATGCATAATACTGCATCTTAAGTAGTCTGTAGCTATGTGTTACGCCGGTCCCTTATTTTAGGGAACTGAGATTGTTTTCAGCCCTTAAAAATACTCATATCCTGTTCCCACAGGTGTCCCCTTTACACTTCCTTTCAGAGGCTGCTGTTACTCCTAGTGTTGCTGTGTCTCTCCCCCTCCTGCTCTGGGAGGACCTGGGCTCAGAGGAAACTACCCTGTGATGTCATCTCTCTCAACCATTCACTGGCCTACGACTGCTCGTACAGGAAGCTACTCCAGGTACCCCACGATATCAGCTGGAATGCCACAGAGCTCGACCTGTCCTCCAACCAAATCAAGATACTCTCCAGCTCCTCATTCTGGAACCTCCAGAATCTGACTCTGCTCGACCTTAGCTATAACTTCAACCCCCAGGAACATCCATTGAAGATAGAGGACCAAACATTCTCCATGCTGGATCAGCTGGAAGCACTGCTCCTTGACGGTAATGGCCTTTGCACAGTGCCGAGGGGCCTTCCGTCTGGGTTGCAGATTCTGTTTCTGAGGTACAATGACATCAGGACTGTAACACCGGAAAACTTCAGGGATATTCCACGAATTAAAGTAATCCGTTTAAGTGACAACTGCCAAGGGAGTGTCTGTAATGGGACCCTGGATATTGCAAACCACACTTTCTCCAGCCTCACTAACCTAACAAACCTGACACTGTCTTTTAACAGACTGAAAGCCATCCCTCATTTCCTCCCCCCATCCCTCCAGCTGCTCAAACTCGAACGGAACCTAATTACCCACATTCACCAGCATGACCTGAGTGCACTCACTAATCTGAACGCTCTAGACTTTTCGGGTAACTGTCCTGTGTGTTCTAACACCCCGTTCCTCTGTTTTCCCTGTAATACACCCAACGGGGCACTACAGATCCACCCAGATGCCTTCAGGAAGCTCTCCCAGCTGCAGGAGCTGAGGCTATCAGGAAACTCGCTGAAGCACCTACAAACATCCTGGTTTGATAACCTCACCAACTTACGCTACCTGTACCTCTCATTTAATCGTCTGGTTGGGGAGATAGCCAATGGGGACTTCCTCTCTGTGCTACCTTTCGTAGAAGTGATGGACTTGTCTTACAATAATGCTGGTCAAAATTCCCACAACTTGAAACTCTCAAAGAATTTTTCCAAACTGGCATCTCTGAAGACATTACACCTAGAAAACTATGTTTTTTCAGCTCTTCACGAAAATCACTTGCAACCACTTTACAGTTTAGCCAATCTGTCCGTCCTCAATTTGGGAACCAACTTCATCTATTGGACAGACCTTTCACTTTTTGAAAAGTTCCACAATTTATCCAGTGTTGGCCTCTCAGAGAACAGTCTGACTTTCCTATCCAAGAGGGCAGATGTCTTGTCTGTGAATGGGTATGGCTGGGGCTATGAGCCAGATATAGACAGGTATGGGCCTTTGATACACATGGATATATTCTACCGTCGCCATTTGCCTAACATTAAACCAGAGTGTCTTGCGTACGGTCCAGTGCTTGACCTCAGCAAAAACAACATCTTCCACATAAACCCTGATATGCTGCAGGGCCTGAACAACACAGCTTGTCTCAACCTGTCATCTAACTTCATTGGAGACATGTTCAACGGCAGTGAGTTTGTACATTTCTCCAAGCTGAAGTACTTGGATCTATCCCAGAATAAAGTCTACCTGCGCTATGAGCATGCATTCAGTGAACTGGCAGCACTGGAGGTGTTGGACTTGAGTTATAATAAGCATTACTTTCTGGTGGCAGGGCTAAACCACAGTTTAGCGTTCCTAGAAAACCTGGGTTCTCTGAAGGTTCTGAACTTGAGCTGGAATGAGATCAGCACCCTCACTGATAAAACCATGTCAAGCAGCTCCCTGCAAGAATTGAACTTCCAGGGCAACCGCCTGGACATCATGTGGAACGAGGATCTGGATTTTAATAATCTTTTCAGAGAACTTAATAACCTGACGTCCCTGGATCTGTCATACAACCGGCTCCACCACATCCCATCTGAGGTATACGACAACTTTCCCAAGACCCTGAGACACTTGACTCTGAGTAAAAACAGACTTGAGTACTTTAACTGGACGACGCTCACACAACTGCCACATCTGGAGGAGCTGGACTTGAGTAAGAACCAACTGGAGCAGGTGGCCTTAATCTTCTCCACTCTTAACAGTTCACTGAGGCTGCTGGACCTGAGCCATAACAGGATTTCCCAGCTGGCGCCTGGTTTCCTCAGGGGCGCCAGGAGCCTGTATGTGCTGAACCTCAGCTTCAACCTGCTGGAGCTTATCAACCAGACAACGTTTGAATCTGGAGCTGAGAACCACCTCCAGCAGCTGTCACTACAGGGGAACCCGCTCCACTGCACCTGTGACTTGTTGGAGTTCCACCTGTGGATGAGGAGCAATGAGGTGGAGCTCCCTCTGCTGGCCATCGGGGTGACGTGCGACATGCCCATGGAGAGGAGGGGCAGGTCTGTGCTGAGTTATGACATAGAGGAATGCGTGAAGGATGACAACGCAATGGCCTTCTGCATCCTCACGTTGTTACTCGTCGTTCACGTTCTGTTGGTATCTCTCACAGCACACCTCTTTTACTGGGACCTGTCCTATATTCTTGACTACTGTGGGGCCAAGCTGAAGCACCAATGTCTCTTACAGCACACAGACTGTGTCTACGATGCCTTCGTCATGTATGACACTACAGACCCGCTGGCCTCTGATTGGGTGTTGAACCACCTTAGGGTGGAACTAGAGGAGCGCGGAGAGAGGGTTCGCCCACTCTGCCTGGAAGAGCGTGATTGGATGCCAGGGATGCCTATCATGGATAACCTTTCCAATAGTGTGCGGCAGAGCAGGAAAACGGTGTTCGTGCTGACAGAGGGCTTCCTGTTGCGTGGTGTGGTTAAAATGGCCGCTCTGCTGGTGCAGCAGCGGCTGGTGGAGGAGGGTGTGGATGCCATGGTGTTGGTGCTGCTGCAGCCCCAGGTTCTGCGACGCTCACGCATCCTCCACCTACGCAGACGGCTCTGCAGGCGCAGTGTTCTGGAGTGGCCAGCAACTGCCGGTCCGGCTGCCCAGCGCTGGTTCTGGCACCACCTGAAGAGAGCCATACGGAAAGATCAGCGAGCCACACACGCATCACTACACGGCACATACTTCACTGGGCGGTGAACTCAAGGGCATGAAAGGAACTGACCAAAAACAGGAAACCGACCAAAAACATGGCTAAGTTTACTTACCCTCAGCTTAAAGGTCTCCAATTCCTACTCTGCAGTGTTCTAGAATCAGTTCCTAGACATGACTGTGTAGTTCCCCCTCACACACACACACACACACACGCACGCACGCACGCACGCACGCACGCACGCACGCACGCCCACACAATGTAGCCTATTGTAGCGGCTGCATGGTTTTCTGTACAATTCATAATAGAATTTTAGGCCTTCATTTCTGTTTTTCCTGTGAAGGATTATATTATCAATGGTCACATTAGCTTCTCTGTGAAAATGCCTGCCTCATCTACAGTACAATATAGTAAATCATGTTTTCTGTTGATGTACGTGACCTCATCTATACCTGGTAAGAAAACAGTATTATGATCATATTTTGGCTACATTCAGATGTTTTTGACCAGGTGTAAACCAGTCTACCGATACTTTAATAAACTTAGCTACAATGGTTTCCTATGGGAGGATAATCTTACTGATCTCAACCACTGGGTGGCAGAGTAACTCCTGATTCATGTGTTCAGGGCTGGCATGATGTATACACTACTAGTTCCATATCAGTGGCTTCTCCTACAGTTGATACATACATCTGACACTGGAAGGCAGTGTTCTCCATCCCTGGTCCTAGAGACCCACAGGGTGTGCAGGCTTTAGGGAGTCATACTTTACAAAGTGTATTAATATCATAACTATTTATTATCACCAAAAGAAAAGATCTGTGCCATTCACTTTGAACTGGACTGTGTTTACAATTGCGGTCCTGAGTAGATCCGCTTGTTTTGAGAGCTGCATGTAGCCACGTGTGCTCATTTGTTCATATCCTTTGCTAGTTAGTGAGTTATTAGCCCAGTTATATATCATTTGTTGTCAGCAATGGGGGAGTGATTATTTCCTACAAGATCACAAAACGTGTACATTTCTAGACATCTTTAAAAAGCGAGTTGGGTAAAGAGCTTTTTTTTGTCTTAAAGACAGGCTTGAATAACCTAAGTAGCCAATAGGCAGAGGGTAGCATAATTTGTCTGATTCTCTGTAATAATGATATGGGAATAATAATACAATTTATTTTGTAAATTGGTTTCTTGCATCAAACAACACAACAACATTTTCTGTCACCTCCTTGTATGAAGGATAAAAAATGTGTCTGGACCAAAGAAACAGAAGTTCTACAAGAAGACTCACTGCTCTCTGTACGTTAAAACAAACCTGCAGAAATGCAGACTAGGGCCAAGATTGCGCCGGTAGACATGGCAGCTCTGCTTCTAGCACCTAAGCAACTTTGCAGTATTTATTTTATTTATTTTTTGTGTTATACAAGCATTTCGATACACCCGCAATAACATCTCCTAAATATGTGTATGCGGCCAATATTTTGGGGATTTAATTTGACAAGCATACACAGTACATACGTACATGCTCTTTGATATAAATACATACTTTTCGTTATACACATACAGTACATACATTTGTATATATCTCTGTAGAAATCTTTATTAAAAACGTTGTTATTATAACTGGCAACTTAGTCCTGGAGGCTAGTGTGTCCCTGTGCTGATCGTGTACAGGTATCCAGGCATCTAGTCGGAGGAAAGCACACAAGTCTCCAGAAGGGAGTCTTTCTATTTTAAAAATCCAGACTGTGTTATGTTATACCATTACCTAGTATATGTCTATGGCCACTGGCAGTGCCTTGTGTCAATTTAGAACGGTTGACTAAATCAGTCAGTGGTTCCCAATGCTCTCCTCAGGGACCCCCAGCTGTTCCAGTGGTAATTCACTTGATTCAATTTGCCAATCATCAAAATAACACCTGTGGAATTTTAACAATATAATATGGCTGACAAGAATTTAAAAAAAAAACGGTGCTTCTTCAAAAGGATCTACAAAAAACCTTTCAGATTGAAAAATGTTCTTTATAGAACCATTCTCCATAAAGGTTCTATAAAGAACCATAAAAAAAGGTTGTAACCATAGCGGAACCATTTTTGGTACTATATAGAACCTTTTTTAATGTATACATTAATGTATACATTTAATGTATACAATAGAACCTTAGGAAAGGTTTCTTTATAGCACCATGCAGGTTCCATTTAGAACCTTATGAGCATGGTTCTTTATTGAACCTTCAAAAAAGGGTTCTATATAGCACCAAAAAGGTTTCCACTATGGTTACACGCCAAAGAACCCCTATCTGGTACTAAATAGAACACATTTTGTTGTGTGTATAGTTAGGTTTCCATTCAATTGGAGACATATTTTCATGCGAATATTAAAAAAAAGACACAGCGTTGTACGAGATATTCAGTTTCTTGGCAATTTCTCGAATGGAATAGTCTTCATTTCTCAGAACAAGAAAAGACTGACGCGTTTCAGAAGAAAGTTCTTTGTTTTTGGCCATTTTGAGCCCGTAATCGAACCCACAAATGCTGATGCTCCAGATACACAACTAGTCTAAAGAAGGCCAGTTTTATTGCTTCTTTCATCAGAACAACAGTTTTCAGCTGTGCTAACATAATTGCAAAAGGGTTTTCTATTGATCAATTAGCCTTTTAAAATGATGAACTTGGATTAGCTAACACAACGTGCCATTGGAAAACAGTACTGATGGTTGCTTATAGTGGGCCTCTGTACGCCTATGTAGATATTTAATAAAAAATCTGCCGTTTCCGGCTACAATAGTCATTTACAACATTAACAATGTCTACACTGTATTTCTGATTAATTTGATGTTATTTTAATGGACAAAAAACATGCTTTTCTTTAAAAAACATGGACATTTCTAAGTGACCCAAAACTTTTGAACGGTAGTGTACATAGGAGATGAGTAATGTAATATATGTAAACATTATTAAAGTGGCATTATTTAAAGTGACTAGTGATCCATTTATTAAAGTAGCCAATGATTTGAGTTTGTATGTAGGCAGCAGCATCTCTGAGTTAGTGATTGCTGTTTAACCTCACTGGTGTAGGGGGCAGTATTTTCACGTCCGGATGAAAAGCGTGCCCAGAGTAAACTGCCTGCTACTCAGGCCCAGAGGCTAGGATATGCATATTATTAGTAGATTTGGATGGAAAACACTCTGAAGTTTTGAAAACTGTTTGAATAATGTCTGTGAGTATAACAGAACTCATATGGCAGGCGAAAACCTGAGAAAAATCCAACCAGGAAGTGGGAAATCTGAGGTTTGTAGTTTTTCAAGTGATTGCCTATCCAATATACTGTGTCTATGGGGTCAGATAGCACTTCCTAAGGCTTCCACTAGATGTCAACAGTCTTTAGAACGTTGTTTTAGGCTTCTACTATGAAAGGGGAGCGAATACGAGCTGTTTGATCCAGTGGTCATGCTGAAAGCCTTTAGTTTAGTCACGTGCGCAGCCGTGAGCACGAGCTCCGTTCCCTTTAATATCTAAAGACAAAGGAATTGTCCGGTTGGAATATTATTGAAGATTTATGATAAAAACATCCTAAAGATTGATTCTATATATCGTTTGACATGTTTCTACAAACTGTAATGGAACTTTTTTGACTTTCCGTCTGGACTTAGTGCCCGCACCTTGTGCATTTGGATTACTGGACTAAACGCATGAACAAAAAGGAGGTATTTTGGACATAAAGATGAAGATGAACTTTATCAAACAAAACAAACATTTGTTGTCTAACATGGAGACCTGGGAGTGCCATCAGATGAAGATCATCATAGGTAAGTGATTAATTTTAACGCTATTTCTGACTTTTGTGACACCTCTCCTTGGCTGGAAAATGGCTGTATGGTTTTCTGTGGCTAGGCGCTGACCTAACATAATCGCATGGTGTGCTTTTGCCGAAAAGCCTTTTTGAAATCTGACACAGCGGTTGCATTAAGCAGAAGTTTATCTGTAATCGTATGTTAAACACTTGTATCTTAGATCAATGTTTATGATGAGTATTTCTGTAATTTGATGTGGCTCTCTGCACTTTCACCGAATGTTTGTTTGAGACAATGCATTTCTGAACATAACGCGCAAATTTCAAATGACGTCTTTGGACATAAAGATGAACTTTATCGGACAAAACACACATTTATTGTGTAACATGAAGTCCTGTGAGTGCCATCTGATGAAGATCATCAAAGGTTAGTGATAAATTTAATCGCTATTTCTGACTTTTGTGAGCCCTCTCCTTGGCTGAAAAATGGCTATATGGTTTTCTGTGACTAGGCGCTGACCTAACATAATCGTATGGTGTGCTTTTGCAGTAAAGCCTTTTTGAAATCGGACACTGTGGTTGGATTTACAAGAAGTTTATCTTTAAAATGGTGTTTAATACTTGTATGTTTGAGGAATTTTAATTATGGGATTTCTGTTGTTTTGAATTTGGCGCCCTGCAATTTCACTGGCTGTTGTCGAGGTGGGATGCTACCGTCCCACTTGTACCAGAGAGGTTAACAGTCTGATGGCCTTGAGATAGAAGCTGTTTTTCAGTTTCTCTGTCCCAGCTTTGATGCACCTGTACTGACCTCGCCTTCTGGATGGTAGCGGGGTGAACAGGCAATGGCTCGGGTGGTTGTTGTCCTTGATGATCTTTTTGGCCTTCCTGTGACATCGGGTGCTGTCGATGTCTTGGAGGGCAGGTAGTTTGCCCCCGGTGATGCGTTGTGCAGACCGCACCACCCTCTGAAGAGCCTTGCGTTTGAGGGCGGTACAGTTGCCGTACCAGGCGGTGATACAGCCCGACAGGATTCTCTCAATTGTGCATCTGTGAAAGTTTGTCAGGGTTTTAGGTGACAACCCACATTTCTTCAGCCTCCTGAGGTTGAAGAGGCGCTGTTGCACCTTCTTCACCACACGGTCTGTGTGGGTGGACCATTTCAGTTTCTCTGTGATGTGTATGCCGAGGAACTTAAAACTTTCCACCTCCACTACTGTTCCGTCGATGTGGATAGGGGGGAACTCCCTCTGCTGTTTCCTGCAGTCCACGATCATCTCCTTTGTTTTGTTGACATTGGGGGAGAGGTTGTTTTCTTGACACCACACTCCGAGTGCTCTCACCTCCTCCCTGTAGGCTCTCGTCATTGTTGGTAATCAAGCACACTACCGTTGTGTCTTCTGCAAACTTGATGATTGAGTTGGAGGCATGCATGGTCACACAGTCATGGGTGAACAGGGAGTACAGGAGGGGGCTGAGCACGCACCCTTGTGGGGCCCCAGTGTTGAGAATCAGCGACCTGGAGATGTTGTTTCCTACATTCACCACCTGGGCGTGGCCCGTCAGAAAGTCCAAGACCCAATTGCACAGGGTGGGGTTGAGACCCAGGGCCTTAAGCTTAATGATGAGCTTGGAGGGTACTATGGTGTTGAATGCTGAGCTGTAGTCAATGAACAGCATTCTTACATAGGTATTCCTCTTGTCCAGATGGGATAGGACAGTGTGCAGTGTGATGGCGATTGCATCGTCTGTGGACCTGTTGGGACGATATGCAAACTGAAGTGGGTCTAGGGTGGCAGGTAAGGCGGAGGTGATATGATCCTTCTCTCAAAGCACTTCATAATGACAGAAGTGAGTGCTACGGGGCGATAGTAATTTAGTTCAGTTATCTTTGCCTTCTTGGGTACAGGAACAATGGTGGCCATCTTGAAGCATGTAGGGACAGCAGACTGGGATAGAGAGTGATTGAATATATCCGTAAACACACCAGCTGGTCTGCACATGATCTGAGAACGCGGCTAGGGATGCCTTGCGAGGGTTAACCCGTTTAAATGTGTTACTCACGTCAGCCACAGAAAAGGTGAGGGGGGCCCGCAGTTCTTGGTAGCGGGCCGCGTCAGTGACATGTATTATCCTCAAAGCGAGCAAATAAGGTGTTTAGTTTGTCTGGAAGCAAGACGTCGATGTCTGTGATGTTGAATTGCAACTCCACTTTGTCCCTATACCGACATTTCGTTTGTTTGATTGCCTTGCGGAGGGAATAACTACACTGTTTATATTCGGCCATATTCCCAGTCATCTTTCCATGGTTAAATGCGGTGGTTCGCGCTTTCAGTTTTGCGCGAATGCCGCCATCTATCCGCGGTTTCTGGTTAGGGTAGGTTTTAATAGTCACAGTGGGTACATTATCTCCAATGCACTTCCTTATAAACTCACTCACAGAGTCAGCGTATACATCAATGTTATTCTCTGAGGGTGCCGGAACATTTCCGAGTCCGCGTGATCAAAACAATCTTGAAGCGCGGATTCTGATTGGTCAGACCAGCGTTGAATGGTTCTAGTCATGGGTACATCTTGTTTGAGTTTCTGGCGATATGACGGTAGGAGCAAAATGGAGTCATGGTCAGATTTGCTGAAGGGAGAGCAGGAAAGGGCCTTGTATGCATAGTGGAAGTTAGAGTAGCAGTGGTCCAGTGTATTGCCCGCACGAGTGCTGCAATCAATATGCTGATAGAATTTAGGTAGCCTTGTTCTCAAATTTGTTTTGTTAAAATCCCCAACTACAATAAATGCAGCCTCAGGATATATGGTTTACATTTTACATAGAGTCCAGTGAAGTTCCTTGATGGCCGTCATGGTATCTGCTTGAGGGGGTATATACACAGCTGTGACAATAACTGACGAGAATTATTTTGGGAGATAATATGGTCTGCATTTGATTGTAAGGAATTCTAGGTCAGGTGAACAGGCGTGACGCATGAAGAAACCCGGTGGCTGTACCGACTCCGACAACATATCCCGAGAGAGCCATGTTTCCGTGAAACAGAGAATGTTACAATCTCTGATGTCTCTCTGGAAGGCAACCCTAATTTCGTCCGCCTTGTTGTCTAGAGACTGGACATTGGCGAGTAATATTAATATACTCGTAAGCGGTGGGTGGTGTGCACGTCTTTGAAGTCTGACCAGGAGGCCGCTCCGTCTACCTCTTCTGCGGTGACATTTTTTGGGTCGGCCTCTGGGATTAGATCCAATGTCCTGAGTGGTGGTCAGAACAAAGGATCCGCTTCGGGAAAGTTGTATTCCTGGTCGTTATGTTGGTAAGTTGACTTCCCTCTTATATCCAATAGTTATTCCCTGCTGTATGTAATAACACTTAAAATTTAACACTTAAAAAACAATGTAAGAAATAATACATAAAAAAACGAAATACTGCACAGATTCCTAAGGACTCGAAGCGAGGTGACCATCTCTGTCGGTCGCCATCTTGCAATATTTGCGCATAAAAGCGTTTCCATCGCCATTTCTTCAATAATTAACTTTACCGACACAAAAAGATCCCACCATGTCGAAAGAACACATGATCTCTCTGCATTTATAAAATTGTACCGAAACAACCTGTTTCGATCACAGCTGTCACAGCAGTTTATTTTTTATACGATATGACTTTACTCGCATAAAAACTGTAGATGTAAACGTGGTTTATGAAGCAGAGAGAACAGCACACCCAGAGCCATATATTTAGATTATGGCTCTGCGCACGTAGCGCCACCCCATAGCGGGAAATCTTCCCACGATCCTTCCGCCTCTGAGCACACCCACAGTAAGACTCTCTATACAAATTATTTTTGCTCCAGTTACATGGTCTTTATATACTGTATCAGGCAGACCATACAGAATTCCTTCAGCATCAAGCATTAACAGTCACAGCGGTACAACAATAATTTATGAACATGGTCTATGCAGACAGAGACAGAAAATAAAACATTACAAATGTATTTTACATTAACCAACATTATCAGAGGATGATCTCATGATTTTGGCTTCAGCCGACCCAGAGCTCATGTTGTAAACCTGCGGCTGTTATTCCTCTAATGATTTTTTATTCAAACAAAGAATATACTTTTCCAGGTGTGCGTCTCTGTCCTCTTCCTTTCATCAGGTACTTTTTGTGGACACCATCAACGTGCAGTGACCTCACTCTATGGTAAACCTGTGGTCATAAACCTTTGACGAGCGTGTTCTCAGATAAGAGTACACTGTCAGTTGACATTCAACCCCAGATCAGCCAATGAATGTTTATAAACACACACATCACAGGTAAAATCCTGATCAGGTGAATCACATGAGAACCAGGAAGAATCCTTTGATGGAGCTGATGTTAAAGAAAAACACTATTCTTGGGATAAATGCAAATACACTATCAACAAGTCTTTTTGCTGACTTCAGGATGCGACACACACTCATGCAACACACACAACGAATATGCACTCCACATATCACATATATAAATGCACTTTCTCACAGGTTCAGATTCATGCGAGATCCTGACATTGTAAAATCATCTTTAGCATTCTAAGCTAGAATGCACTGACTTCCTAGATGATTCTGCTATCAGTCCAAGTTCAGTCAAATCAAATCAAATGGTATTTGTCACATGCGCCTAATACAACAAGTGTAGACTTTACCGTGAAATGCTTACTTACAAGCCCTTAACCAACAGTGCAGTTCAAGAAGAAGAAAATATTTACCAAGTAGACTAAAATAAAAAGTCATAATAAAAGTAACACAATAAGAATAACGAGACTATATACAGGGGGCACCGGTACCGAGTCAGTGTGCAGGGGTACAAGCTAGTTGAGGTAATCTGTACATGTAGGTGGGGGCGAAGTGGCTATGCATAGGTAACAAACAAACAGCGAGTGTACAAAAGGGGGGGGGTAAATGTACATTTTCCAGTGGCGATTTTATGAATTGTTCAGCAGTCTTATGGCTTGGGGGTAGAAGCTGTTGAGGAGCCTTTTAGTCCTAGATTTGGTGCTCCAGTACCGCTTGCCGTGCGGTAGCAGAGAAAACGAGTCTATAACTTGGGTGGCTGGAGTCTCTGACAATTTTATGGGCTTTCCTCTGACACCGCCTATTATATATAGGTCCTGGATGGCAGGAAGCTTGGCCCCAGTGATCTATTGGGCGGTTCGCACTATCCTCTGTAGCGCCTTATGGTCAGATGCCGAGCAGGATGCTCTCGATGGTGCAGCCGTAGAACCTTTTGAGGATCTGGGGACCCATGCCAAATCTTTTCAGTCTTCTGAGGGGGAAAAGGTTTTGTCCTGCCCTCTTCACGACTGTCTTGGTATGGTTGGACCATGATAGTTTGTTGGTGATGTGGACTCCAAGGAACTTGAAACTCTCGACCCGCTCGACTACAGCCCCGTAGATGTTAATAGGGGCCTGTTCGGCCCACCTTTTCCTGTAGTCCACGATCAGCTCCTTTGTCTTGCTCACATTGAGGGAGACGTTGTTGTCCTGGCACCACACTGCCAGTTCTCTGACCTTCTCCCTATAGGCCGTCTCATCATTGTCGGTGATCAGCCCAACCACTGTTGTGTCGTCAGCAAACTTAATGATAGTGTTGGAGTCGTATTTGGTCACGCAGTCGTGGGAGAACAGGTAATACAGGGGGGGACTAAGTACACACCCCTGAGAGGCCCCAGTGTTAAAGATCAGTGTGGCAGACGTGTTGTTGCCTACTCTTACCACCTGGGGGCGGCCTGCCAGGAAGTCCAGGATCCAGTTGCAGAGGGACGTGTTTAGTCCCAGAGTCCTTAGCTTATTGATGAGCTTCGTGGGCACTATGGATCTATGGTGTCCAGGAGGATGCTGTTGATGTGAGCTATGACCAGCCTTTCAAAGCACTTCATGGCTACCGACATGCCACGGGGCGGTAATCATTTAGGCAGGTTACCTTCGCTTCTTTGGGCACAGGGACTATGGTGGTCTGCTTGAAACATGTAGGTATTACAGGCTCGGTCAGGGAGAGGTTGAAAATGTCAGTGAAGACACTTGACAGTTGGTCCACGCATGCTTTGAGTACACGTCCTGGTAATCCGTCTGGCCCAACGGATTTGTGAATGTTGACCTGTTTAAAGGTTTTGTTCACATCGGCTACCGAACAGCTGGTGCACTCGTGCATGCTTCAGTGTTGCTTGCCTCGAGGCAAGCATAAAAGGCATTTAGCTCATCTGGTAGGCTTGTGTCACCAGGCAGCTAGCATCTGGGTTTCCCTTTGTGGTCCGTAATAGTTTTCAAGCCCTGCCACATCTGACGAGCGTCTGAGCCGGTGTAGTAGGATTCAATCTTAATCCTGTATTGACGCTTTGCTTGTTTGATGGTTCGTCTGAGGGCATAGCAGGATTTCTTATAAGCGCCCGGATTAGTCTCCCGCTCCTTGAAAGCGGCAGCTCTAGCCTTTAGCTCGATGCGGATGTTGCCTGTACGTATGCGGATGTTGCCATGGCTACTGGTTGGGATATGTACGTAGTCATCGATGCACTTATTGATGAAGCCGATGACTGAGGTGGTGTATTCCTCAATTCCATTGGATGAATCCTGGAACATATTCCAGTCTGTGCTAGCAAAACAGTCCTGTAGTGTAGCATCCGCGTCATCTGACCACTTCCGTATTGAGCGAGTCACTGGTACTTCCTGCTTTAGTTTTTGATTGTAAGCAGGAATCAGGAGGATAGAATTATGGTCAGATTTGCCAAATGGAGGGCGGGGGAGAGCTTTGTATGCATCTCTGTGTGTGGAGTAAAGATGGTTTAGGATTTTTTCCCCCCTTGTTGCACATGTGACATGCTGATAGAAATTTGGTAAAACTGATTTAAGTTTGCCTGCATTAAAGTCCCCGTGCCACTAGGAGCGGCACTTCTGGGTGAGCATTTTCTTCATTGCTTATGGCCTTGTAGAGTTGGTTGAGAGCGGTCTTAGTGCCAGGTTCATTTTGTGGTGGTAAATAGACGGCTACGGATAATACAGATGAGAACTCTCTTGGTAGATAGTGCGGTCTACAGCTTATTATAAGGTACTCTACCTCAGGCAAGCATTACCTCAAGACTTTTTTAATTTTAGACATCGCGCACCAGCTGTTATTGACAAAAAGACACACAACCCCACCCCTCGTTTTACCAGAGGTAGCGTCTCTGTTCTGCCGGTGCATGGAAAATCCTGCTAGCTCTATATTGTCCGTATCTTCGTTCAGCCACGTTTCTGTGAAACATAAGATGTTACAGTTTTTAATGTCCCGTTGGTATGATAATCTTTATCGTAGGTCGTCAATTTCATTGTCCAATGATTGCACGTTAGCGAGAAGAATGGAAGGCAGTGGGAGTTTACTCGCTCACCTCCGGATTTTCAGAAGAATGCCCGATCTGCGGCCCCTTTTCGGGTGTCTTTTTTTCAGCAAAAGACGTGGTTCTGGGCCTGTTCCAGTGAAAGCAGGATATCCTTCTCGTCGGACTCGTTAAAGGAAAAAGTTTCTTCCAGTCTGCGGTGAGCAATCGCTTTTCTGATGTCCAGAAGTTCTTTTCAGTCATAAGAGACGGTAGCAGTAACATTATGTACACAATACGTTTAAAAAATAGGTTACACAAAACGCCAAACGTCAGCCATGTTCTTCGAGGTATTCAATGGCAGATGCTCATATAAAAAATGTGTCTGGACCAAAGAAACAGAAGAGTTTTGCAAGAAGACTCACTGTTCTCTGTACGTTAAAAGAAACCTGCAGAAATTCAGACTAGGGTAAAGATGGCGCCAATAGACATGGCAGCTCTGCTTATAACTCCTAAGCAACTTTGCAGTATTTTTTTGTGTTATACAAGCATTTCGATACACTCGCAAAAACATCTGCTAAATATGTGTATGTGATCAATATTTTTTTGATTTGACAAACATACACAGTACATACGTCGTATATGCTCTTTGATATAAATACATAGTCTTTGTTATACACATACAGTACATATATTTGTATATATCTCTTTATAAATCTTTATTAAAAACAAAGTTTTTATAACTGGCAACTTAGTCCTGGAGGCTAGTGTGTGTCCCTGTGCTGATCTTGTACAGGTATGCAGGTATCCAGGTATCTAGTCGGGGGAAAGCACACACGTCTCCAGAAGGGAATCTTTCAATTAAAAAAATTCTGAAATGTTTGAACCCGTTTTATAAAATGATATTGTGACCAAACAAAGAAAAGGAGTAAAAAAACATACACTGTGTTCTCTTTGGGCTGTGACTTCCACAATAACTAAAACATACAAAATAAAACTAGCACTAGTCTTAATCATAATGATGAAATATTCATAATATAAAAAAATTCTATACTATTTGTTTTACAATGTTTACAGTTGCGTACCCTATTTACAAAGTATGGGAGAGTTGAATATCCCTCCGAGACAGAGTCCATTGTGTGTGTGTGTCTAGCCAAGGTTGGTCTTCTTTCGTTTGCTGGGGCTCTGTCCTGGATCGAACTTCAGCTCCCGATACTGCATCTGTCAGATACACAGTCGGAGTTAAGCGCATACGCGCACGCACACGCACAGTCTTGTACAGCTAACCTTGTGGGGATACACAATTCAGTCCCATTCAAAATCCTATTTTCCCTAACCCCTAACCCTAAAACATAACCTTAACCCTAGCTCCTAACCCTAACCTTAAAACTAACCCTAGTTCCTAAACCTAACCCTAATTCAAATTCTAGCCCTAACACTAATTCTAACCTTAACCCTAAACCCCCTAGAAATAGCATTTGACCTTGTGGGAACAAACAAAATGTCCCCAGTTGGTCAAATTGTTGTTCATTTACTATTCTTTTGGGGACTTTAGGTCCCCACAAGTATAGTTAAACATGTCCACACACACACACACACGCAGCACCTACCACTTGTACGTCTGAGGGGACTCTAGAGAGGAAGTCTAGCACCTCATTGTTTTCGATCAGGTACGGATTCCTGAGCTTCTTAGTAAACTTATTCACACCTGAGAAGAGTGGCGGGGAAGAAACCGGTCAGAACAGGTTAGAGACGATGATAGGGATGTAATGGTCAGAACCCCAGGAGCTGACTAGCTACACCCCTTCTTGAGGCTAGCCTGCATGTTCAGTTTGGGGTCTGTAGACAGGAGACACACAAAGAGCAAGGGACACACACACACACACACTCACCCCAGGCGAGCACGAGGTATCGCAGAGGGATGAGGTAGAGGAGGACTGTAGCCACACACAGAACAGATATGGCCAGCCAACTCAGGAAAGGCACTGTCCAGTTAAATGTACTGTGGAGAGAGAGACAGAGATGTTAGTTAACACACACACAAACAGTAGCTGTCGAAAGGCGATACACACACACACACAGACACACACAGACACACACACACACACACACACACACACACACACACACACACACACACACACACACACACACACACACACACACACACACACACACACACACACACACACACACACACACTCACTTACTTCTTTATCCTCTCTCCATAGGAGGCCACGTCATCCAAGGCACTCTGTACACTGACACACACATCCTGGAGGGCATACAGCTTATCCATGAAGCCCTTACGCTCTGAATCCTACCAGGATACACACACGCAAATGTTACAGGGACAGAAAAGGTTGCTTCTAACAACAAAATACAAAATCATGCAGTTATTTTTTACAATAATGTTTTTCCATCAGTTGCACACAAGGTTAAAGAGAAGGTCAAGTGTTACCTTGTCATCTTTCTCCTCTTCCTCCTCCTCCCACTCAAACGTGGCTTCTCCTGCCTGTTGTAGGCCACATTGCCAGGACAAGGAGGAGAGAGACATTATACATACAGTGCCTTCGGAAAGTATTCAGACCCCCTTTTTCCACATTTTCTTACGTTACAGCCTTATTCTAAAATGTATTAAATATATATTTTTCCTCATCAATCTACACACAATACCCCATTATGACAAAGCAAAAACAGATTTTTAGAAGTTTTTGCTAATTTATAAAATATAAATAAAATATCACAGTATTCAGAGCCTTTACTAAGTACTTTGTTGAAGCACCTTTGTCAGCGATTACATCATCGAGTCTTCTTGGGTATGACGCTACAAGCTTGGCACACCTGTATTTGGAGAGTTTCTCCCATTCTTCTCTGCAGATCCTCTCAAGGTCTGTCAGGTTGGATTGGGAGCATTGTTGCACAGCCTTTTTTCAAGTCTCTCCAGAGATGTTAGATCGGGTTTATGTCCAGGCTCTGGCTGGGTCACTCAAGGACATTTAGAGACTTGTCCCAAAGCCACACATACGTTGTCTTGGCTGTATGCTTAGGTTCGTTGTCCTGTTGGAAGGTAAACCTTCGCCACAGTCTGAGGTCCTGAGCGCTCTGGAGCAGGTTTTCATCAAGGATCTCTCTGTACTTTGCTCCGTTCATCTTTTCCTTGATCCTGACTAGTCTCCCAGTCCCTGCCACCACCATGCTTCACAGTAGGGATGGTGCCAGGTTTCCTCCAGACGTGACGCTTGGAATTCAGGCAAAGGAGTTCAATCTTGGTTTCATCAGAGAATTTTGTTTCTCATGGTCTGAGAGTCTTTAGGTGCCTTTTGGCAAACTCCAAGCGGGATGTCATTTGCCTTTTACGGAGGAGTGGCTTCCGTCTGGCCACTCTACCATTAAGGCCTAATTGGTGGATTGCGGCAGAGATGGTTGTCCTTCTGGAAGGTTCTCCCATCTCCACAGAGGAACTCCGGAGCTCTGTTAGAGTGACCATCGGGTTCTTGGTCACCTCCCTGGTTCTAAACTTCTTCCATTTAAGAATGAGGCAACTGTGTTCTTGGGGACCTTCAATGCTGCAGAAATTCCTTCGACCTCATGGCTTGGTTTTTGCTCTGACATGCACTGTCAGCTGTGGGACCTTAT
Organism: Salvelinus namaycush; assembly: GCF_016432855.1. Classification (NCBI taxonomy): domain Eukaryota; kingdom Metazoa; phylum Chordata; class Actinopteri; order Salmoniformes; family Salmonidae; genus Salvelinus; species Salvelinus namaycush. The sequence continues at coordinate 10,088,045 of NC_052332.1, read as the reverse complement.
ATAGACAGGTGTGTGCCTTTCCAAATCATGTCCAAACAATTGAATTTACCACAGGTGGACACCAATCAAGTTGTAGAAACATCTCAAGGATGATCAATGGAAACAGGATGCACCTGAGCTCAATTTCGAGTCTCACAGCAAAGGGTCTGAAAACGTATGTAAATATGGTATCTCTGTTTTATATTTTTAATACATTTGCAAACATTTCTAAAAACCTGTTTTCGCTTTGTCATTATGGGATATTGTGCGTAGATTGACGAGGATTTTTCTTTTTTTACCATTTAAGAAAAAGACTGTAATGTAACAAAATGTGGAAAAAGTCAAGGGGTCTGAGTACTTTCTGAAGGCACTGTTGAGAGAAACGTTAACATTATAGAAACACACTACACAGAACCACAGCACTCACCGTGTCTCCTGACTCCCTGCCTGCAGTGATGAAGTAGTTCCACGTCAACAGCAGCAGCAGAGCCCCAGGCACCATATAGAGCTCAAAGTTCCACACTACTACCACAAAGAACTGAAAGGGGGAGAGAGAGACAGTTTATTACTTTAGTTGGACGAGGCCCGTAGACCTTAATATCAAAGTGTGTGTGTGTGTTTCCCACCAGGAAGGCACTGATGCTCCTCTGAGGTGACTCCCACTCAAAGCAGCTGTTAATGAAGGTTCCAATGTTTATCACGAACATGATGCACCTCTTCACTCGGTTAAAGTTCTGCTGGAGCAACTAGACAAAAAACACAGGGTCTTCATCATCATCATCATCATCACCGGCCGTGAAACACACACTCGCACACTTACATGTTTAGACACTTTGGGTTCTTCCTCAATGTACTTCTGCTCTGGTGGAACTATCGTCCTCAAGCCTGCCTTCACCTGAGGACAACAGGAATCACAACCCAAAGGAGTGGAAGGAACATGTCAGGTGAGAGGAAGCAAAGGATGGTTTAGAAAAGAGAAGGTGAGTAGAGTAAACTCACAGTGCTATAGATGACGTCAGACTCTAGGTAGATGAGTCCTTTAGTTGGTCCAGTCATCTCCTTATTCTTCAATACATAACCCTTCTGTTCTCCATTCTGGATCTGTGCGAGAGAGGAAGGGAGGGAAGGAGTGTGAAAGAGGGTAAGAGCAGGCTGTGTGTGTTTCTTTGCATTCCTAAGAAAGATGTGCGCTGGAGTTGCCTGGCACACATACTCACATGTAACAGTGGGATGGCCACTTTCCCCAAGAAGTCAGCGCTCCTGTCTCGGTCTTCATCAAACACTGTCACCTCCAACACAGAGTGGATGTCCTTCACATTACTGAGAGGGAGGAGGGGAGGAGAGAGAGAGAGAGGGAGTAATAGGAGGGGATTAGAGCGAGAGGAGGACGGGGGAAGGAGGGGGGAGGGAAGGAGGGAGCAGAGGAGGGGGAAGGAGAGGGATAGGAAGGCAGGGAGGGGGGAGGGAAACAGAGAGGAGTTACTGACAAATGTCTGTATTGGGTTGGAGACTGAGGGGCAAAGATGAAAGGAGTAGAGAAAGGGATAAAAAGAGGGATGGGTATATTGATGAAAGAGAGGAGAGGCAGGTATTTAAAGATGGAAAGAAAGAGGAAGAGATAGATGGATATAGTGTAAATAGATGGATGGAAAAAGGGAGAGATAGAGGGATAGAAAAAAGTCGACACTTACAAGGTGAAGACTTTGTTCCATTCCGGGTTGAGGTTCTTGTAGATGGTGTGTGTTTGTAACCGGTCGTTATTCAGCTCCAAAACACAGAAAGGATCACTCTTACCTACACAGAGACACAGGCAGTTATACTGTAAACACATGCACACACATCCACACATGCACTTCCACACGCGCACTTCCACACACACACACACACACACACCTTACCTGTGACATCGGCAGCCATGAGGCCCTCAGCTCTCATCACCTTGACCTGAACTATCCCCACATCTTTCAAGTTAGACAGGGGCCGGAACATGCCCTGGGAGAGAAAGCGAGAGACAGAATATTAATTCTAACCAGCATTTTGGAGAGAGAGTGGTGTGAGTGTATGAGCATTGTGTGTGAGATCTGTCCTACTGCTCTACCCTCTGGTCAAAAAGAGGTACTACATGGATCCGGGGGTCAGAGAAAGAGACTTTAGGTTA